>NC_080730.1:15258734-15436234 GCF_019097595.1 Hemibagrus wyckioides
AAAGCATGCTAGTAATGCGACAGATATGAGACGGGATACAAAAACACTGGTTCGTCTTTGCATGTATGGATCAGTTGGGCAGCTCATATAAGATACAAAATCTTTTCTCACTTATTAAAGAAAACGTGCCAGGAGTATAAATGCCAAACAAAGCTGAAATGCTAATCATTAGCGTTATTACACTGCATCCTAACCTTTTCCATTCCATTCCTTAATGATCCTAGACTAGAATCAGCATTTTCCCCTTCCACTAAACCCAAAAACAGCCACTAAACAGCAGCAATCCATTACGCACATGCGATCTGAAGCTGGATGCTGAACGTTTCATTTAATTAGCCGACGCATGTGGATGTGAGGAGTTAACAGCTGCCTACTGCTGTGCCTTTACGTCAAACAACAAAGTGGCCTGGGTTTCCGGTGCCATTTCAAGCTCTTTAATCTGCGTTCACCAACGTTTGCTCTCTTTCCTTCGCTTTCACACCCTCCTCTGCACCTCAGGACATGTTTTGCATGCTTCCTCCATCTCTCATTCTCTCTCTCACTTTCTATCATCTCCTTATGTCACATCCTTATGTCTCTAATTACTGGGAAATAAAATAGTGAAATCTGCCTAAGAGGAGATCCACTGAACCACATCTAGTATTCTGTGGTGAGGCTGTAATTAAGACAGCGATGATTGAGAGAAGAGAGTGCTTTAAAGGCAATGCGAGGAAGAAAGTGCGAGTTTCATTGTGGCCTGAAGCCTAAAGCTTTTAGAGGGAGAGAGGACCAAGGCTCCTTGATGTAGCGCCAGGCGTTAATTCGCAGCAGCAACCCGGTCGCTCACGCGTCGCGGTTACAAGGAAGTAGTGCTCTGATGTGCCTTTACAGAACCTCAGATAACCTCTAGACAAAGAAAGACAGAGGAAAAGAGATAACTAGAGACATAAAGGATGAGCGGGAACAGAACAGAGGAGACCTGGAACTGGAAGATCATTAACTGCGCCAAGATGTTGAAAGTGCAACCAACATGTGCATCCTCAATTCTAATCGAAATCCAAGGTGTTTTATTCAGGGAGAGACACAGTTAGGACAGGCACGAGACATTTGCTTTAACTTCAGCAAGCCTCATAAAAGTCTCCAACTTGACTCCATTGAAGCAAGCTGTCTCTAAAGGCTGTCTCAATAAGTTAAAGACTTCAGTGACAAACAGTCTGCTCTTGCTTCAGTGTTTTGTTTTATTTGGTGCTGGAAATGGCTTCATAAAGCTGAAAAATGACCCCGCACTGCCAGACTTTACAACATATGCCATACAGTCCCAGCTCCACCAACTCGAGCTTGTGAAGAAAACATAGAAATAGCTCCAAAAACAAAACCTCACGACTCCCTGTGGCACCAAGATGTGAATTCCAAACCTAGAAAGGTCACGAAGGTCTGAGGACAAGGTCACGCCCTGGGCGAAAAAAAACTCATGCTAACGTCCTTCTGAATGTTTACAGTAGGAAACCCTACACCTTAGCCTGAAGAATGTCAAAAAAAAAAGAGCCTTGTGAAATAATTATTGGCCTCTTTGAAAGGCAGACCTCGGTGTTGTTTTGTTTTTTCGTGAGCCCTCAATGGTGCAACAATTTCCTGTGAAATTCAATATTGATTTGCGCCGATTGGAACCGCACAGCAAGCTGTCGTAAAACAACACCAGCTTGGATTGTGGGAGTCTTCCTGTTAGTGCGAACGATGGCAACTGTGCGAATGAGTAAGAGTCCCTGTTATGCAACCGGGTCCCTCCGCCGCCGCAGACAGTAAATAAACGAAGATCGAGCGCTGATCCCAGCCGTGATCCGGGCTCATCTTACTCCTCTCATCTGGGGATGGAAGCGCCTACACGCTTGATGGCATAAATGAAGGTCTGTTTGAGTCAGCGTGAGAAAAGTGAAGCGAGGGCTTGCGCAACACCCCTGAAGGGCATTAACGATTACGGGAAACAGAAACCAGAATGGAGACAAGACAGATATTGAGACAGATACTCTTTCAATATTGTACATACCCATTACATTAGCGACACCCACGCTATAACCAAAAACAGCACATGAAACAATTAATTAACAGCCACTTGGGAATTTTTCCTCCCTTTTTGCGGTGCGTTAAACGTTTCCACTGAACCACGACAGAAGCACGTGGAGCTAAAGCAACTTTTTTGTTTCAGTCTGAGAGCACACCATCCGAAGTGAAACTCTTCAGCGCACAACATAAAGACATAATCGCTGATGATGTACAAGATGATTCATGTTAATAATAATGGTTTTATTTCTGCCCGTACCTGCTCGAAATCTTCCGTAATTGTTTAAATGGGATATTTTTATACCCTCAGCAGCGATCACTGTCATTAAAAGAATTTGAACTGAGTCTAAATAATAACAGTGGAATTGTTAGCGCTGGTTTGAGAAAGCCTGAATACCACCCAAGACATGCATTAGCCCTAGCATTAGCCTTACTCATGAAGCGCCTAGCTTTAACATCTGTAGAAAATGTTTGGTAAATGGGGGGAATGGGGAATAAAGTGAGGGGAATTTTGTTAATTAGTGTTCAGTTCTAGCTCTAAGTTAAGCATTAGCACATTTCCTAATTTTCAGCAGAACTGAAGTGGGATTAACATTTTATTGCATTATATTTTAAGAGCACAGTGTGTTCTAGTTCCTAATGACTTGTCCAGAGAAATTGGGGCTGTTAGAACGCTCTACATGACATGAACGGAGCAAATAAAGCATTGTTTCTGTTGAGGTATTTTATATTCAGTCCTTCGTGTGAATCAGCCAGTGGTGAAGCATTAGCATCTCCCTGACAGCTCCGTTTACTCTCTGTACAGTGTTTCACACCTTCTCTCCAACTCCACATGGGTTTCCTCAGGGTTCTCGAGTTTCCTCACAGAAACATAATGTATGTTTCCGTAAATCTCATCCAGGGTGAATCCCCAGTGCACTCCATATCCAGTGTTCCTGGAATAGGCTTGTAACTCTGGCCAGGATAAAGGATGAAGTAATGTAGAGCTGCTGTGGTGCTAAAATGAAGCTTTCCCCAGCCTCTTTGGTTCCAGTTCAACAGCAATTTGAATTCATTCGTGTCTTGCGTGTGGTTTGCCTCCACCGAGTCCAGCAGTGGCATCACCTTTACAGTCAGGGTGAGAAACGCACGCCTCCGTCACCCTGCCAACAATCTTCTCCCCTCACAGGATCACAGCTTGACTATGTGCCAGACAACAGCAGCAGTATTTTGAGCCAACTAGCTAGAAAAGCTTTAATTTAAGACATTCCCTCTAGTCCTGTACAGGAAGGACACATCCCCAGTGTTTTATGTCTTGTAACTCTGTGCAACATTTAAGTGGTGAGGTTAAGGACAAATTGAGAAATAGCATTTGGCAATGTTGTCTCAAATGATGCAATCTAGATCCTCAAAATGGAAGGGCTGGACACCAAAGCTTACACACTTTCAGCCCTCCTGGTGCGAAAAGGACATCAGATTTCAACCGAAGTCTTTGGATTTATGACTCAGAGACATTAGATCTACTGCAAACCACCATGTATGTGATTTACAGAGTGGCAGGTTAACTGCTCTGACCCAGAGACAGACACAAGAATGAATTAAACCGATGGCCATTCTGCTCAGGAGCGTCTCCTCAGGTCCGAGGGATAAATAGAAAGGAGACCGTAAGCGTGATTAGGAAGAACCATCAATCATTTTGTAACGCAATTATAGCACAAAACAGCACTCAGAGAAAAGCAAGTGAACTGAGACAGCAAAGCCACACAGCTGTCATCGTCATCTGGACGCTTCAACTGACTCCAGTGAAATCAAAGCACTGCGACTGTGTAAACATGTTACACATTCTCATAAGGCTATGACCTGAAAACATCACGCCTACATGCCCGGCCCCAGGAATGCACCGTCTCCACCACATCTCCACAAAACTATTTATCACAGGAATAAACTTGCTCCATAAAACAGCACAATGGTGGCAAAATCTCACAGGAAAATATGGTGCTAGGCTCGAAGGAAAGGATCAGCAGTTTTTGGGCTTGACAATTAAAAAGCCACAGGCCCTTTACACCCCAACCAAGGAATTTCCTCTGTTCCAGAAAGCCAGTCAGCTTTACCCTGCCACAGGTACTTGCTCTGTGTGTGTTCAACAAAACAAAAGAAGCCTAATTAATGATATTAGCCGATTTTGTGACATGTTTTGTGACAAGAAACCCCTCAATGAACTCAGAGGACAATTTAGACTAAAAGTGCTAAGTCATTTAAAACCTATATACAACCGCTTCCTGCGTCTTCGTCCTGTTTTTTCATTCTCTCGCTCTCATGTGTTGTGTTTCCAATTACATCAGCTCTCGAAAACAGGAAAAGACCTTTTCACTGTGTCAGCAATATATCCCATATCTGGCTTCCAGGTTAAGGGATTAAATGACTTTCCTCCTTGTGACTTTCACTTGATCTTGTCGTACAAATAAAAGCTCGATAAACTGCTGAAAATAAACGAAATATAATATCTTTCTAGAAATTAAGATGCATTGTGATTGTCACTGAAAACATTTATTGAACGCACAGTTATCACTAATGCATTCTGGGAAATGAAAAAGTAGCCTTTCATCCTAATTGAGGATCGGCTTCAGTGAGAGAAATCGGACCAGACTTGTATTCAGGATTCATTAAAAACACAGAAATGGAGCATATTCCATCTACTAAGTTTACTCCAGTTCACCAAATCCAGCCATAAGCTACCTTAAGTAAGAAAAAAAATCAATTTCACACAAATTTTCTCCCATTCCGATGTTTTCAATCAGCCAAGACATGTCTCGATGTACAGATACAGGCAAGATACCAAGTAATGGAAGCTTATCTCAAACAGAATCTGTATCTTTATCATACTGTGTGTCACACAGTTTCCATCATTAGTCCATAGACTCGATCTCGAGACTCGAGGATAGAAGTGTACTAGAAAGCTGGAAATAGTTCTACTTTGAATCTGAATCGGTAAATCCGTCCTTTAATTCCTTTTCAGTAAGCTCTCTTTCTCTATCTGGATTTGGATATCTATCCCGGGAACATCAGGTTTGTGAGGAGGGAATACAGCGCAGGGGACACCAGTCCAGTTCAGAGCATCTCATATACACACAGATGTACTCCTGGGAACAATTTAGGAATCTACATACTGCTATAGTATGGGAAGTGAGAAGAAACCGTTGAACCGGGATGAAACCCAGATGGACACATGGGAAAGTCCAAACAGACTGTGAGCCGAAACCAGGACTAAACCGGAGAGCTGTTATTGTGAAAAAAGAAGTATGTTGAGGAAAGTATATGATTTAGGTGTAAAATATTTAGAAGAAATGCTTTGGGGTAAGATAAGCTGTAGAGGTATCACCTATTAGCAATGTGCAAAAACATCAGTCAAGAAACAAGACATAAGTAGACATTTCTAATACACTACCTCTCTATCAGCATAAAATAAAAGCAAAGCATGTGGAACACATCAGGCTGAAGTGAGGTGAAACATTGCATGTAACGAAATTAGGCTTTTCATGGGTTAAATTTCAGCCCAAGCAACATGATTTCATGTACTGTAATGCACCCTGGAGACACGCTCGCCTCACAGGAAATGATGGACCATTAGGCCATTTGGACCATGGGAACATGCTGTCATAGGAACCATATGCCTTAGGAACATATTGTACATATGTATGTATGTATGTATATGATCTTTATTTTTTTTTACATTAAGGATGCATATGTGTGCATCATGGCAAGGAAGCAGAGCTCTGATGACTCACCATGTGGTAGTTGACGATTTCCTGAAGGCTCTCGCCACATTTTTCTAGAAACTCCTGCAAAACATACGCAAACAGATCCACAATATTATACACCCTGCGATTACATCCTCCCAGGACGAGCCGATTTAGATCATTCTATTAGTGAACAAAACAAAGGCGATCATAAATGTGAGCTAAAATTATTATCTCCACATGGACAGGTGTTGTTTAGACAGATGTAGCCACGATTCTCATGTTCGGGAGTTTATTTGATGTAATTTATAGTGTTTTTGTATGTATTTCTTTTGCAGCTGTTCCAGGTTGAATGAATACATAACTTACAGAGATCATTTCCTCCTTGCAGTGGTGCGAGAGATCTCGGATGCCGTTGATGAGGAGTTTATTAGCATTGGTGTACGCTCGGCCAGCCTCGATCATCCCGCTGCACAGCTTCACCAGCTGATGGAGAGAAAGAATATGAGAGAGAGAGAGAGAGAGAGAGACGTCTGATGTCACAAGGTTTAATGCTAGGCCGTTAGTGGAGAAGGAGAATTAGGGTCGACACTGAAATTATAGCCTTCCTAAATGTGTTTGCTCCTGGACCAACCTGCAATTATCACCTCACAGCATGCGCAAGCGCTCACATAAACACAAACCAGTCAATGCTGATTAGGTGCTAGACTGCAGTGTGGGTTACCGGACACATACACACACACAGCAGGATGTTCTGTTCACACACACACACACACACAGGTCATGTCTACGGCAGAAGGTAGCCAATTAAATTCTACCGAAACAATAATGAGTTTATTAGCTGTTGTGGATTAATTTCCATTTAGTCCATGTTTCTTGGAAGGAGTCTCCGGTGTCACTACTTTTGATTAAAGAAAGCCTTTAGAATGGAGGATTTTGCAAAAACAAAACAAGCTATGGGTTTTTTTTTTGTCTAATTACCTTTAAGAGAAAATGCTGTCATAGCATAATCGCTGCAATAATGTAAGTTATAAGAGGAACTAACTTGCGACTATAAACACCTAAAGCATACAATGTGTCATGCTTTAATTTTTTTTTTAAATATACACTGTACTGCCAAAAGTTTTGGGACGTCTGCCTTTTACATGGACGTGAATGTAATTTGGAGTTGGCCGGCCCTTTGTGGCTATAACAGCTTTAACTCTTCTGTGAAGGCTTTCCACGAGGTTTAGGAGTGTGTTCATGGGAATTTTTGACCATTCCTCGCTAGAAGCACATTTGTGAGGTCAGACACTGATGTTGGATGAGAAGGTCTGGCTCGCAGTCTCCACTCTTATTCATCCCAAAGGTGTTCTATCAGGTTGAGGTCAGGACTCACATCAAACTCGTTCATCCATGTCTTTATGGACCTTGCATTGTGCACTGGTGTGCAGTCATGTTGGAACAGGAAGGGGTCATCCCCAGTTGGGAGCATAAAATTGTCCAAAATGTCTTGGTATGCTGAAGCCTTAAGAGTTCCTTTCACTGGAACTAAGGGGCCGAGCCCAACCCCTGAAAAAACAACACCCGAATTCAATGATTTAGAGGGGTGTCCCAAAACCTTTGGCAATATAGTGTATCTGTAAAATCTGGAAAATAATCAACTGTATCTCTGCTTCACCTTGGACCTTGTCATCATGTTCTGTTTAGTAAAGTTAATCCTTAAAGGTCTATTATATTCACTTTGATTTCGGTTGTAGAAATAAATCATTGGTTGTATTGTGTTAGTGAGCTAAAAAGACAACATCAGTGCAGCAGTGCGACAAAACCCTGTATCTCTTTATCATGATTTAGGGCAGTAAATTTCCATCATTTTCATAAAATCTGAGCAGCTCACAGCATCCTGATGTGAGGATTTTTCCTCTAAATCTTTCTTATCGTTGATGCTGCAAAGCAAAACCAATTACATTGAATGTCACCGCCTGCGATCCCTATACATTCTCCTTCTTATAGGCCTATAAATTAATAAGATGGACGCCGGATAGGGGAAAGCCCTCAGTGCGGAACCTGTCTCTTTGCAATAGAACATGAACTTGAAGCCGCCGCAGAGTCGCTCTAATCACGTTAGTGGGAAACTGGAGCGGATACGACATGACGCACATGCATGTACGGTCTGTTAGCAAGGAGGCCCAGAGAAAAAAGGAAGTAAAGCCAAAAGAGGAAGGAGTAAATAAAGGGAAGAAAAGAATATCTAGATCTTTCCGTTCATGACATGTGCAGATTAGGCATCAGATCAGTTAGGTGTAGATTTGTGTAATCAGGATTTACTCTGTCGACAGCGCTCTGAGACGAAGACCCGAAGCCCACTGCTGTTTCTAACCCATCTCTCTACTGATCCTCGCTAAGCTGTTACAATCTGAGCTAGGATTTAAATCCTACATGACTGTGTTCCTTTACAAATCTGATAATATCACACCCAACGCCATGCTTTTCATTTCCTTACGCTTCAACACAATCCGTTTAGAGATAAATGAACATCAGGTTTGCACGTTGTGTTCATATCAGAAGACAACACATTTCAGATCTCACGTGCCTTGTCGAGTTTGGCCTCGATGTCCACCACATCTGTCTCCACCTCATCGATGTTCGCTCTGGAAGGGGAAAAAGAAAAAGAAAAAAAGAATACACACATTCTTGTTAGACATCATCATGATAGTGAGAAACAGCTGTAGCCCTGTGAGGCTCGGCTTCATTTACTGTGATCACAGTTTAGGAGTGAAAATCTTTCAATAATAAGAAGTAATGATGAGTCATATTGAGACTCGCAACATGTGGCTGATTAGGAAGAATAGAGGAGAGAAGAGAAGAGAAGAAAAGAGGGGAGAAGAGAAGAGAAGAGAAGAGAAGAGAAGAGAAGAGAAGAAAAAGAGAGAGAAGAGAAGAGAAAAAGAGAGGAAAAAGAGAAGAGAAGAGAAAATAGGAAAAAGAGAGAGAAGAGAAGAGAGAAAAAGAGAGGAAAAAGAGAAGAGAAGAGGAGAGAAGTGAAGAGAAGAGAAGAGAAAAAAAAAGAAAAAAAAGAGAGAGAAGAGAAGAGAAAAGAAGAGAAGAGAAAATAGGAAAAAGAGAGAGAAGAGAAGAGAAGAGAAGAGAAGAGAAGAGAAGAGAAGAGAAGTGAAGAGAAAAGAATAATTGAGAAAATAGGAAAAAGAGAAGAGAAGAGAAGAGAAGAGAAGAGAAAATAGGAAGAAGAGAAGTGAAGAGAAGAAAAGAGAGGAAAAAGAGAGGAAAAAGAGAGGTAGAAGAGAAGAGAAGAGAAGAGAAGAGAAGAGAAGAGAAGAGAAGAGAAGAGAAGAGAAAATAGGAAAAAGAGAGAGAAGAGAAGAGAAAAAGAGAGGAAAAAGAGAGGAAAAAGAGAGGAAAAAGAGAGGAAAAAGAGAAGAGAAGAGAAGAGAAGAGAAGAGAAGAGAAAATAGGAAAAAGAGAGAGAAGAGAAGAGAGAAAAAGAGAGGAAAAAGAGAAGAGAAGAGAAGAGAAGATAGGAAAAAGAGAGAGAAGAGAAGAGAAAAGAAGAGAAGAGAAAATAGGAAAAAGAGAGAGAAGAGAAGAGAAGAGAAGAGAAGAGAAGAGAAGAGAAGAGAAGAGAAGAGAAGAGAAGAGAAGAGAAGAGAAGAGATGGATGTAATTAAACCCCACGTCTCCTCCTGTACTGTACAGTAGTATAATCAGTGCTATAGAGCTATAAGAATTAGACCTAATGGTGCCATGCATCAGATATAATGCATCACTTCACAAACGCAGCACAGCAGTACAGCGCATAACAGGACGCATTCTATATAACACTACAGAAATGGTTTGTTACTTTCCACACTGAGCATCTGACTTCCAGACTGCAGTGAATTCCTCCGCTTTCAGTAGCTACCATACACAAGACATCACCCCATGAGCAAATATGAGTCAGTAGCTTCCCACTGTAAGCATGCGGTTCAACATAATTAATATCAGTTGATGTTCAGAGCACTTGGAGCTCTCTGTTTAGAAGACGATATTTGGCTGCTGACTGCTCAGCTGTAGGCTGGTGTTGAAAAGCATCCTGTGTTACGTGCAGAAACACGTCCTCCAAATAAATAAGGATGTTAATGAATCGGTCTGTTCATCAGATAATTTGTGAACGGATCATAACACGTGTGTATGACAGATATAAGAAATCTATTGTCATGAGAACCTATCAGAATAGCTGGCTAACCCCGGCACAGTGGATTTAAAGGTATGTGAAAGTCTTTCGGTTTCAGTGATGCAACTGCAGCCCAACGGACAAAATTATATTGCTATCCAACACTGACCAAACAGAATAGCTGATGCTGGACATATGTTGTTCCCAAACGTCAGTTTACTACCTCGGTTTGAACTAACACAAAATACAGATGTACTGCTGTCACACAATTTGCCAAGACCTTAAAACAACAAGAAGAAAAACAGGTGAAAGCTCCGTGTTTCCTTTTTATGACAGGCTTTATGTGGGAGTTTGTTTACTCTTTACTTTGGTTAAGTGCTTAGCTTGACCCAAGTTCTTTGCTAATGTTCACAACATCTTCTTAAAAAGAGAGGTCTGGTGATTTTAGTGTCTATTTGCGATATCAGTAATGTTGAATTAGATTGATATATTAAAGATTATTAAATTACCTGATGAATTTATTATTATTAGACTATTAATATACACCGATCAGGCATAACATTATGACCACCTGCCTAATACCAGCCCTGACCCGTGATGCACGGTGTATTCTGACAGCTTTCTATTAAAACCAGCATTAACTTCTTCAGCAGTTTGAACAACAGTAGCTCGTCTGTTGGATCGGATCACACGGGCCAGCGGTTCACCACTGTTCCTTCCTTGGACCACTTTTGATAGATACTGACCACTGCAGACCGGGAACATCCCACAAGAGCTGCAGTTTTGGAGATGCTCTGATCCAGTGGTCTAGCCATCACAATTTGGCCCTTGTCAATCTCGCTCAAATCCTTACACTTGTCCATTTTTCCTGCTTCTAACACATCAACTTTGAGGACAAAATGTTCACTTGCTGCCTAATATATCCCACCCACTAACAGGTGCCATGATGAGGAGATAATCAGTCTTATTCACTTCACCTCTAAGTGGTCATAATGTTATGCCTGATCGGTGTACATGTTAACGTACACTGCAGCAAAATGCTGCTTACTACGGTTTAGGCTCATTGCTGTTCAAATAAATGGAAATTGATTCACAGAGACTTACAGAGTTAGAGCCGAGTATTGATCGAATGTTATGTGTGCCTGTGCATTTAGGCTCCTGGTTATCTGTACACAATGGACCTTTTTACAGTTAACAGTAACACTGACTGCTTTTTCTCCTTTCGCATTTTTAATACACACTGCAAACGATGGTGACACCCGCTGATGTAATCACTTCAGCTCTGAGGCAAGAGATCAAGCGTCACAGATGTCCTCAATACATATGGACACACACACACACACACAACACTTACAAAATGAAGGATGATGTGCACTCAGAGGTCGGCTTGTATGGCAACCCTAAAGGCCATAGTGGTGGTGGTGGTGGTGGGTGTGGCCTTCCTACTAAGTGCACTTATAAAGTCAAAACTAATCAATAATACTCAGTTAACACTCCCCAGCCTCAGTGTGTAAGTTTTATTACTTTAAGTTGAAGCATAGTATACTTGCCCTAACCCCCTACTGTTACCCCATTAAAAAACACATATTTGTCAGGCTGCATGAATTACAAAGGAGCAATAAATCCATTTAGGCGCAGTTTAAATGCGCATTTCAGTGTTACGCATAACTGCACGGTGGGGTAGAGAGGTTATAGCAGGGCCCATTCCTCCTGAGTGCACTAATTATCCACACAGCATGGACTCATTAAGCAAAAGTCAAGACTCGAGATTCAACTTCGACCTTCAGAGGAAATCTCACTAGTGGAAGTGAATGGAACATAATACGCGTACGTAAAGTCACTAATTCCTTCCATGCAGCGGTGACTCTGGGGACAGGGTGAGTGCACATAGCTCACGTCCAGGAGGTATGGTATTGACGGCAGTTGTTTGGCTTATTCCCCAAGCCAAATCCTGCATGATCTGGGCTAAATCTAGACGATAGAAACGTGCTGCTGTACTGCAAAAAGAATAATAATAGTAATATTAAAACCCTGACTCCAAGCTTAAGTGGGATTTAGTGGTCGTGGCCTTTGTCGGGTTTAGCTTTGACGTCCAAGACAGCTGAGAATGAGAGAGAAACGAAGCTTGGAATGCAATGGGACTTGTCCGTTTTGAGAGGAGCCTGCATGGTTGTCACATTCCTGTGATTTTCACCTGACTACAGCAGACAGCTGAGCTGAAAAGACCTCCCTGCCTCGCAAAATGCCATGTACAGATCTCTTAGAGTCAAGGGAAAACTCATGAAACATGATAGCTCTGTATACCATCTGAGAGCTCAGTTCCACTAACATTGATCTGCAGCAGCTGGTGGTTGAATCATACTGATCATGTTTCACCATTATGACCTGCTGTATGGTTAAGATGCCACCATGATACTATTACACATTAACATCTGTATGAAAAACTAGCAAAAACAGAAGGTTGATGATGGTAATCATGGGCAAAGGGTCTCTTGATTGCATCTCTGCTTCAGCGCCACTGAACAGCCTCCTGGCCATCTGAGAACTATTCTTAGCCCCACGTGTTTCTACCACATGGTGTTTTTTCCAGCTCATCTCAGGCCAAAGCTGGCATACTGGCTCAAACCAGCGAAATCAGACACTAACTACATCATATACAACTACAATATACCATCTTTTCTTTTAAACATAATATTTCAAACTGGATTCAAAGTATAGGCTACCATCAAAACTGTATCATGCACCTGAACATTGCAGATTCCTTTATATTATAATGTCAGTTTAAAAAGTACTGGCACCCTGTATGAAAATAAAGAACATTTCAACACATTTTCCTAACATATGGATTTCATTTTTGGAGATAAGAAAAAAATATTAGCACCCTATATCTTATCTTTTCACCGGAGTGCAATAAAATTTGCCACATAGACATTTTAGAGGATTGATTGTTAATTTAAATCAATAAATAATTTTGATTTTATACAGTAATATCAAGAATTTTAAGATAAGATCGTACACTGAACTGGGAAAAAAAAACTATATCTAATTTTCTTATCATCATCATCATCATCATCCAATAAACACTATGAAAAAATATTCACCTATTGATAATTACACATTATAGTCGGTCAGCTTTGTTGCCCTATTTGTGATCATTTGTTGTTATTGTTTTTTTTAAATGATGGGAAATGAAACAAGAAGTGGTCACTAAATTATTCTACTTCTCTACTCTGCTGTTCTGGCCATTGTTTATTTTTAAGGTTCCTAAAAGGGCTCTCTGGCTGCTTTGTCAGAAGTGTGTTGGTGGCCCTGTCTAGTGTGTTTTTACAGGGGGAAAGGAGAGTGTTCGTGTGTGTGTCCAGTCTCGACGCTTCCCCCGATGAGACCGATGCAAAATATCTGACCGTCTGATAGAAAAACATTTTGCATATAAAGCAAACAATTTACTGAGCTCAAATCATGCTTTTGCAATTTCTGTTTAGGAAAGGCTACATCCCTAACTAAATCCCTACTCTTTCCACTTAATTAATTTGGCTCCACGTCCTTGACCCTTTTCAAACCGAACACACACATGCACTGTTTATCACCCCTGCCCCAGGCAAGAGCTGACCTCCCAGAAATTCATTGTTTCAGTGCCAAAAGCATACATCCTATACATCCTCCATACTGGGAATACTGGGAAGCTGCACTGGCATGGGCTGAGGAAGACTGAACACCTGCACGTGGTTAAAATGCTGCGTTGTCTCAGCACATTCCCGCATCCGTGTGGCCGCTGGAACACTGACAAAGCCCGGGCCTGTTAGTAAACGACCTCAATTGGCTGAAACAGCGGCTGATTTCATCCGCCTGATGACTGGAGCCTTCAGGGAGAGGGTTGTGCATTTGACTAAACATCAATCTATATTCACATGTGTCTGCCCTTTACAGACTTCTCTTCATGAGCAGGCAAAACAAAAGCGAGTCCCTTTATATTCAGAAAAAAATAGACAGAGAAAACAGAGGATCTCTTTTTTCTCAGTAGGCAATACAAAAACTTGTTTAGGGAGCGAGAAGACTGACTGGTATAGCCAGTCAGCAAAAGAGACAATGTACCTCCAGTATTTGCAGTCCGGGCTTTGTTTTGTAGGATTTACCGTCCAGTTGTTAAAGCTCTCGCAGCTCTATTGTACAGGTGGTGTTTAGAACTAAGAAACTAAACACATGACTACATAAGACTACACAAATAAGACATAAGATCATTGCCACAGTGTGGTAAAGAAGCAGCGGAATTGTAAATAAATGAAAGAGGTATGGTTAGGTGTGCGTTGGAGCCAGGGTATCGTCAAGCATTGTTCGTGAATAAGAGGAGGAGTAGCAGAGAACGAGCGGGTAATGAATGAGTGGTTACACCTGTATAAGGTGTATGTTTAAATATAAAGTATATTTATAGACTGTTGTGTGTGTTGCTATGACCTCCAACACAGAGAGCTGCCTAGCAGGGTTCTTACAGCACGATGCTGCAATTTCCAATCAACTCCTCTCAGTCCTATAAAAACCCAGCGTGGGTCAGCGGCTCATGGAAATGATATGCTGTTACATCCGCCTCCAGATTTTCAGCTTATACTTTAGTGATACAAATAACTATAAACCTGACAGGCCTCTTGTGTGAATATCACCTGCATGTGGGAATCTATAGCAGGGACGTCCGATCTTATCCGGCAAAGGGTTTCATTCCAACCAAGCAAAAGATTCCAGATCTTGGCTTTCATTACACTCAGGTGTCCCTTCTGCTTGGTTGGAATGAAAACCTGCATCCATACCAGCCTTTTCTGGTTTCTAAACTATATTAACGGGTCAAATTTCCACCTTAACAGTAGTTTAATTCATTTAACTCTTAATACAGTGACTTCGAAGGACAATAATCACACAGTAGCTTATTACACCATGACAGTAGCATGGTAGAATTCCCTTAGATACAAGCATGACCTCTGAGTGTTAATATTTGGGGAAAAATGATCATATTGTAAGAAGACTTGAAAGTCTTCACTTGAAGGTCCGAAAATAGTATTTGTGCAAAGTGGATTCAGAAATATCACTGCCTCTGCATATTTTAAATGTCTCACCCCCCTACATCACCATCTATTTCAGGACACAAAAGTAGTATTTGAGCGAGAACAGGAAAGAATCAGTCCAAGCAAAATTAGCAATACGGAGGTGGTTACTAACATGCGCAAGTTTGGACCTCTCTATTATCAGTTATTTAAAAACTGATACAGATACAGTGATACGGATACCAAACGTGTGTCTTTTCCCACTGATGTACTGCTTCTTCCGAGAGCTACAGGAAGAAAAGTGAATCAGAGAACAATTTCTGTAAAATATAATCACCATTGTTTCCTCCAGAGTTACACAGGCCAGATTGAGTGAACAGTGACCATTTCCTGCCAAATGGCCGGCGATCAGACATGTGGTTCTTTTATTCCCTTGCAATAAAAAAAAAAAAATCATGTGAATGGAGGAAACAGAGAGAAGTCAGCCAAAAGACTTGTCCAGAGAAGATTATTTGCTGGTTTGTGTCTTGGGCTGATTTATGTTGTGTTGTGTGTCGATGTTTCATAGAGAAAACAGGTTGCACACCTCCTCACATGGAACACATTTGTTCATCACTTCCTTTAAATGTTTTAACATATCGCATCAAGAATGAAGAGATATCATGAAAACGAAGCATTAAGATTAAAGAAAACCTTAAGGGGATGTAAAGGTATAAATTTGCCATCAGGTTTCAAATATAAACCAATAAAACCAATCACCTGCCATGTGATGGACTCCTGCCTAATGCCCTGGCATTGGCCCCGGATCCATCGTGACCCTGATCTGGATAAAAAGCTTGAAGATAAATGAATTCTCATGAATGAGCAATTGCTTGGCTACATTTGTCAAAAAAAAAGACTGAGTATTATTCTGACATCAAAGCTCTTGTCCATGAGCGTCACACCTTCTGATTTCACTGCTCCCACAAAGTACAATTTCATAGCCAGGAACTCCGTCATGAGATAATGACAAGGGATCTGACCCACGTTCACCAGCAAGAGGCTGGGAGTCTCCCTGCTGTTTGGCTTGCACGCAAACTACAGCATGCTAACCACTTCAGGCGATATGGTACAGTGGAGAGAAGTCGTAACAGCTGTTTCTCTCACACTGTAAAAGTGCAGTGAAGTGGAATACCATAAAGCATAAAGAATGAAAAATTAGTTTGCCATTCATCATCTGGTCTCCACTAGACTCAGAGTTAAGAGAGGAATGTGTTTGTCATCCATCTCAGATGGCATGAAGGTGGAAGATGAGAAAAAAATGGCATGAGATCATTATGGTGAGTAGCTTTCATCATGGCGGAGTTCGGTGCCATCCATCAGCTATGACTCAGTGTATTTACAGTGAGCGTGGGGTGAATACCCACATGCTGATGAGTTCCTGCACTTTTTTAAATATGAAAAGAAGCAAAAAAGGAAGAGAGACTTGCCAAACATTCCTAATGACCTTAACTATTCTCCTGGTCCTGGTTCCTGTACCTAATCATCAATGAGAACCTTCAGAGTCTATATGCACCTCCAGCTATAGTGGAAAGAGACTGGAAGTGATGAGTGATGAGAAAGTGACATGGCCCGAAGGTGATTTACAAAATGGCTCCCTCAGGAGTGGCGTATTTACTTAAGGGATATTTGGGAGGAAAAGCTGACTGAAGTGCTCAGGCACTGATCATGGTGAAAAGCTAGTCTGGTTTGTTTTGGCTTGAGACTTTTCCCTAGTAAACTGGAAGAGGGAGAAAATAGCGCCTTTTCCTGAAGATAGATGATCTTGTTCTCACTGCATGAGTTGTAGTACATAATATTATGTGAAATGAATAAATAATTCTACCTGTCTAGTTTACATCTGAACATCTACCTGTTTATTGGTTTATTCACACTTAAACGAGAAGATTTTTTAATCGTAAAGCAAAATGCAATCCTATTATTTTGCAAATTCCAAATCCTGGGAACTTTGGGTTCAAACTGGTGCAGTCGTATGCTGCAACTGCTTTGTCATCACGTGACATGTTGTGTAGGGTTGTGTTTTGTAATCACCGCGACAAGACGCATTCCTTTCCCTTCCGAAATGTGGCATTCCTGCACCGAGACATGCAGCTAAAACCCCTCACTATGGTTCCCTTACATAAGCGAACTTGGACGCATCAAAACATCCAGAAATATTTGCGCAGACTTATTTATGGTTTCTGCCAAATATGAACTCAAAGCATATAATGAATTGGACCGATTAGAATGTCACACTGGGATTAAACAAACAAAGTCCTTCGTCTTAGTCCTGAGAATGTTTTTTTGTTGTGGCAGATTTCTGATTACAACCCATCAACAGGATAATGTCACAGGATGTTGTGAAACTCTGAATCATTAATTAAATGGATTTAGACCGCATTACGTCATGCAAAACCACCATGCATGTACGCTAATGGACAAAAAAAAAATCCTTAATACCTCACTCCAAAAACTGTGATGAACAGGTCTTCCATGTTGTGGAACCACAATCCGCTCCAAAATCCCGTTCTTTACATTTCATACTATGTTTTCTCTAGAAATTTCTACTTAACAAAGGCTTGTTTCTGTTTATTCAAGGCTTGTTGCTTGGTAAATGCAGTCATTTTCTGTCAATTAGATCTTCATTGTCTAATCTGACAGCGAGAAATCATTACCAGGCATTCTCGTACAGATGTATCGGGATCCTGTCATACAGCATGATAAATAATAATCTTAAAAGAACACTGAAACTGCACTTTACTTTAGTTAATGCACTGGCCAGATGTGTGCGTGATTTAATTGCACATCTTTGTGTTAGAGAGTCTCAACCCCTTTCAAATTAAACACTTGAGAGTCCGGATGCTCTCCAGACAAGCGTATTTTACAAGATGACCACTGAGCCAAAATTTCCCATGGGTTATACAAGATATTGGATCTTCCCCAGCTCCTCACTGATGGCCAACAGATACAGCAAGAAAAAAAAAAAAAAAGAGAGAGAAAGACCTGAGCACACTCTTTAGCCCTGGAGCCCACGTAAATAAGCTGACAGCCAACAATTTGCATTAGCCACCCAATTTGTATTTATGACATTTGAATGATCCAGGCTGATCCAGGATCTGCTGAGAAAGTGAATATTCATGAAGGCAGGCGGTCACGACTGGACATCATTTATCCTCTCCTGCTAATAGAATCTGTCAAAGGCTCAGGGAGGCTTTTTAATCCAATTCTAGTGTTGCCTCTGGCAATGGTTAGTCCTTTAAATAGAACACGGCATCTGGAGAAAACTGAGGATGTTGCATATGTTTTAGCAGCAAAATTGTCGAGCAAAACCATAATTCCGCACCGTATACATCGCATAAAGGTGGCTGCTTATATAGGAAACTGTGTGCTGAGGTCTCGGTAATATTTTCCGAACCACTGCGCTGCAGTTTTCAATGTGCTGATTAACTCATCCAACACTAACCAGTAATTACCAACGATAATTACCAAGTGATAGCATGAAAAAGTTTGAATGGTATTTTAACACGTTCCAGAGCTACAGGAATGAAATAGCTGACAGCAGGACAATGAAAACGCACAAAATGTACGAGTTGTCATCATCACAGCCCACCCGTATAGCACTTTCACTCTGAACACACACCCAAGACCTGTGGTTTCTGCTCCATATGAGACCAATAACATCTCAATGATGAGAGAGAGAGAGAGAGAGAGAGGGAGAGAGAGGGAGAGGGAGACTCTGCTGTGATTTTGATTTCTCAGCATTTTAATAGAAGCTCCTAGGCATCAGCACCTCAAATCAGTTAAAACGAATTAGTGAATTAGTTTCTTTACATCAGTTCAGCCTTTTGCCCCCCCCCCAAAAAAAAACGGTTAAAGACAATCAGACTCATTTATCAATCTTTTAATAACGATGTGTTTCATAGTTTATGTAGGTTAATCCTGATGCATTCTTGATTCTTTGCAAATACATGAGTATGTTCATATAAACCAATCAGCCATATAGCTAAGCTTGTTTCTTCTTCTTCTTTCGGCTTTTCCCTTCAGGGGTCGCCACAGCGAATCATCTCTCTCCATCTATCCCTATCTTCTGCATCCTCAACACTTACACCCACTAGCTTCATATCCTCATTTATTACATCCATATACCTCCTCTTTGGCCTTCCTCTTTGCCTCCTGCCTGGCAGCTCCATGCCCAACATTTTCCTACCAATATACTCACGCTCCCTCCTCTGAACATGTCCAAACATCTTAACCTGGCCTCTCTAACTTTGTCCCCCAAACGTCCAACATGAGCTGTCCCTCTGATGTACTCATTCCTAATCCTGTCCAACCATGTCACTCCCAAAGAGAACCTCAACATATTCAGCTCTGACTCCTGTCTCTTCCTCAATGACACTGTCTCTAAACCATACAGCATGGCCGGTCTCATCACTGTCTTGTACCATGGCCGGTCTCACCAGTGAAAACATAAAGAAAACTTCAAGAAAAACTGAGAGCTGGAGATGCCGAGTAAATGACGAGTAAAAGTGAAAGGATGCCTCCTGAGTTCTCCTTTTACACAGGCACCATTTGTCCTAGTTACAGGCACCATTTGTTCGAGCTACTGTGTTTTGCCTGAATAGGAATTTTGTTTTTAAGTATTTAAGAATTTTCTCTAATTTTGTGTGAAATTTTGTGTGAAACCAAATAACTTATTGCCAATTACACAATATAAATCAAATTTTAAAAACCAAAATAAACTGATTTCTTCCCGACTGTGTAAACACTCCTCCAAACACATTCATTCATATTCAGTTTGATAAACGTAGCCCATTGACGGAGAAAGATAAAGAAAGAAAGAGAAACACAAAGACCTGCTTATAAGTGTACAGGTAAGCCATCATCACTTAGAACATTCCTACTGTCCAACCAAGCATCAGACATCATTGTCTGTACAGTCAAGAACCCATTACCACGACTAAGAAGAATGTCAGGAGAAACGGGCCTTTGTCTTAATCCTGAGAAAGAAAGAAAGAATGCCCGGAGCCCTCGGGTGATAATGCTGCAGTCTTATCGATGCAATTCTACTACAAAACGCACCACAAACTCAGAGCTCACTGTCAAACAAAACCAGTTCTCACACTGCTGCAAAATAAGGAGTACTGGCCATCATAAGAGGACTCTATAGAGTTCAGGATTTTTTGGATCTGTGGCTAATTGTCTTGGCGGGGGTTGTTGTGCTTGGCAGAAGGAGCTGGAGCAAAAAAGATAAGCCTAGACATGTAGCTCCAGCAAAGGGATGAAGAAAAAAAAAAAGAGACAAAGCCAGACACAAAAACAGAAGGAGAAACTTTTGGGTTATTTTCCAGGTTCTCTCTAAACAGTCCAAGTCCGGAGTCTTTCTCACACAAAAATGAGAACAGAACCCGGGGAGTCGTCTTCTAGAGTCAACCCTCATTGTCCTCCATCAAGAGCGCGATCTGGAACGTTTAATTGAGTCATCGCTTGGAACGGATAGCAATCACACCCATCTTGTTTTCGATTCTGAAAGTCTTGCGATGACACACCGAGGATGACGGCACAAATAGGTGCCACATTTGTTCGACGCCTTAAAGCGATAACAAAACCCAATCAAAGCGGCTATTATTCGTCAGACTGTGCTGCTTTTATATGCCAAGTCACTATCGTGCAACATGTGCTGAGAAGAACTCTGTAGAGACTCTGCTTAGCTGTGTTTCTGAGCGATTCCTCAAATGCAAATTTACCATACTTCTGGGAGCGAAATGTTAAAAAAACATACAGATGTTCTCAGGGAACGATGGGGAAATATGTGAACCGCTTTTTTTTTTTAAGAGGAAATGAAGGGTCAGAACGTTCACAGCTGTATGTAAGCTGTATAGGCGAGAACGTGGATACAGCTGCACATGGGGAAGGTTAGGAAGGCCACCATGTCATAAAGCACAATACCAGAAATGTGATTTGATTAAAACGGACCAAGACTCCAGACCATCACGGTCTTTGTGCTCAGCTTTCGGAAATGTCAGCCCAATAAAAATGACTGAAGTCTTGGAAGGAAATAAAAGAGATGGTGGAGAAAATAAACATAATGAGCACTGTTGTTGTCCAGACCTCAGGGGGTGCTTTAAGTCAAGACTGGACGGGGAAAAGAGAAATGAAGAGACTCGGAAAGAGACCGAGAAAGCGAAGGACTCACATAAGTCAGAGTAAAGATTTTGAGAGGTTCCTCGGGCCAGGTTTACACAAACACACAGGGTGGTCTGTGATATACTATGCAATCTTTAAAAGACAGCGGTTAACCCTTATATGACCATGTTTGTGGCTACTCTATAAGATAGAATGAACAGATGATGCATCATTACCATCTCATGGCGGTTTCAAGTCCAACACTTATGTAAATATTTAGACAAGGAAAGTTATTTCTGAGTAGAAATGTCCAAGATGGGAATTTTCAATAGCATCTAAAATATGTTTAAACACAAGCAAAATCAGGGATAGAAAATGAGGACTGAATAAAGGAATGTCTTTCTTTTTTTGCTCTCAAATGGAACATGATGTACTATAAAAGCAAAAGTTTGATTAAAAATGAAAAATAAAATTGACTAATATAATGATATATGATCAAGAATTGCCATAAACACCTAGCTTAATTGGAGTCTAGAATATTGCCACAATATTGCTGCATGAATAGTCGTAGTTGTACTGATCACTGCAGATTTGGCTTCATTTCGAACAACATGGCTTCCACCCTTGTTATTCACCACCACAGCATGTATCAGTTGTTGATTTCAAATACATTCTCCTTCTGCTTTGAAGGATAAGCTGACCAAGCCTTCATCTACTGCACTAAAAGTATATCATTTTATAAGCTCTGGTATCCTCCTATGATATACTATTAATATTAATGACAGTATTTTTTCATATTATTATGTATTTAATATTTTTGTTGAGTGTATTTAAAGCCCAAAACATACACGCTAGCACTAAAAGACCACGTGTGATGACTGTCTGTGTATATCATGTGTATCTTGCCAAAAGTTTTGGGACATCTGCCTTTACATAAACATGAACTTAGTATTGAGTTGGCCCGCCCCTTCGCAGTTATAACAGCTTCAACTCTTCTGGAAAGGCTTTCCACAATGTGTGTTTATGGGGATTTTTGACCACTCCTCTAGATGCGCATTTGTGAGGTCAGGCACTGATGTTGGACGAGAAGGTCTGGCTCGCAGTCTCCGCTCTAATTCATCCCAAAGGTGGAGGCCAGTCAAGTTCCTCCACACCAAACTCACTCATTCATGTCTTTATGGACCTTGCTTTGTGCACTGGTGCGCAGTCATGTTGGAACAGGAAGGGGTCATCTCCATTGTCCAAAATGTCTTGGTATGCTGAAGCATTAAGAGTTCCTTTCACTGGAACTAAGGGGCCAAGCCCAACCCCTGAAAAACAACTGCATGATTTGGAAGGGTGTGTCAAAACTTTTGGCAATATAGTGTAGCTTTCCAATCCACAGTCAGCATCACTTCGACATGACAGGCACCGATGAATATTCACTACTTCTTGTGAATTTTGGTGCTCAGTGAACAAATCAAGCCTCTCCAGTATTCACAGTATACACTCAGAATGTGAAGAAGCCTTAGTCAGCGACTACGCAGTTCACAAAGCTGCTGCTCTGGCTCTCATATAACATTCCTCCTTTCTCCCAATGGTCAAGCTGTGTAGTTCACCATCATCCAGGTCTGGATCTGAAGTGAACCAAACCAAACTTGATGTGCTGTATACTGAGCATGCACTTCCTTCCTGCCATGAGTCCATCCAATAATTTAAAAAATGACAATACTTCAGCTGTTTGGATTTTCCAACACCGGCTCCCACCGGGCTATGCTTTAGAGATGACTTGTGGAAAATTGATGGTCCTCCAGGCTGTGAAACATGTGCTTCAGAGAGGAGATGGGGATGTTATTTTATCTTCCGGGTCTCATGAAATCCTTCACTGTAAGATTTTTTTATTACAGAGCAGCTCTGAGAACTAAACTCTTCTGTGTGAAATCTATCGTTTCACCCGTACCATCGTGTGGACAAGAGATTTTACCTATAAGTATTCATTTTCACCAATTCTCTTGATGAACATTAGCTTTAACTCACATTGCAATCATACATAAATCCAGTTTGACTCTGTTTTATTAGATTGGATTAGTTCCAGGCTCTAAAACACGTCCATGCACATTTTCCCTCCAGCAATCTTGCTTAAATAACTGAACCGACAAACTCGACTACAGAGTCCAAAAACCCTAGGCATACACCACTACTACTCTTTTCTTTTCATTAGTTGTAACATTCCCCTAAATTGAAACAACTGCCTTGCTTGAACTTACTTTTGCTTTCTTGACAATAACTTCAAATTTATGCACATAAACAGAGCCAGGCGTCCCCCGTTGGGCCTCGGTGAGAAAAGCAGAGCCGAGAACCGTCATTACTGCTGTTATTAATGGCAAAGTGGAAGCTAGAAATATTTTCTGTTGTCATTTTAACTCTCGGGTAATAAAAAGACACTCTGAGCGATGGGAGAAGGTCACACACATAAACACACACACACATATCCACGTTCACGCTGAGACAGTTTGAGTCATGATAGAAAAATCTGAACTGGCTTTTTGTACTGAATAAACGTGCAAATAAAATGAGTATGTGGATTATCTGAATGGAACTGTCTTAAAAACCTGGAACAGCTGTGTATAGCTGTAATGGCTTCATCCAGTGTGCTTCCCTATTAACCAAATAATAATAAGCACCACAGCACTGCTGAATTCAGATTAATTGACTGATTAGTTTTCTGTAACACGAGCTCGGACAATACATTCACCACAAAATTTTATATCCATGAGCTCATTTTAATGCATTGTTTCTATAGTAACAACAGGGACTTGTATTGTGTGATTACTAAAATGGTGAGGCTTTCTGAGATCTTCCAAGATCTTGCTGTATACGTCAGAATTAAATCTAATGAATGTCCACAAACAAAGGCGAAGTCTAAATGCAAACAGTCTCTGTGATTCAGATTATTTCAGTACAGACAGGACAGATAAATGACAAGGTTGCCATTTAAAAGGACACCAAGATCTAGTTTCATAGCAAACATTTGAAATTAAAGCTAAGAAATTTCCACAAATTGAAAGGGCAGAGGGTGTGTCTTTGATACAGTGATTGATAGACGGAGAGGAGGATTATGGAGTGGACAGTGACCTTTTTGTTTATATTCCCTAAAACCTTTTAACATCCGAATTCAGGCCTTTTGTGTGGTTTTTGAGATATAGGTGGGGTGGAGATTTTACTGGAACCTGGCAACCTGGCAATTAATGATATAAGCTCTTGCTGATCAAATTGTGCAGCTAGATCGTATGCTGGATGATTATAAAAACTGACCCACAAATCTTGCTATTCAAACTAATTAAATGAATTAATTAATTGATTAGTTGGCTTTCATTAGCAATTGATTAGTTGCCCGGTGGATGGCTATTCGATGCTGAATGTCTCTCTGATCATTTTGCCCCGTTTCCTGATTACTCCTAATGGAATGAGAAGGGAAGAGACAAGAAATAAGCGAGCGTCTCTATCAATACCGTTACACTACACCCTGACACGTACTTACTGATCATTTTGAAATTAAGACAAAGCAGCTAGCTGGAATGGATCTGACACTACAGTCAGTGCTGAGCATTACTCATCGATATTGATTCATTACATGGTTAAAGGATAAATACAGATGATTAAGCTGTCAAAACACACAAAGAATCTGTCCCTTGTAATAAATCTTTCATGTGCTATGAGCAGAACCGGTCCAGTTTTGGCATGACATTGTTATTTGCAAAGGCGTAAACCATTCATTGACCACATCAAGGCCGTGGAGTAAACGATTAGAGGAAATATTTCAGGATTTATGCAGAAGCCTCTCTGGCCTACAGTTTGTGAGCTTTTCACATTAGTAAGTAAAACATCACTAAGCTGGATGTTTCAGATGTTACCCACATGTTGCCTATTTAGCCTTCTTCATATTTCACTGATACATTTGTGGCCAAAAAGCAACAACAAAGCAAACGTTGCTGAGGCCTGCATGCAATATGGCTGCACTCTAAACAGCAACACATTTCCCTGATGCGCCGCTGCCAGAACAGCCAAGACCGGCAGTGCGAACAGCTTGACAAGCAAACCCAGTCATTTTGGGTTTTGGGAACTGAAAACGTTCTCTCTACCATGCTGCCAGTCTCTCTAACCATCTTCCCTAAGGCTTCTTGGTCATGCTAAAAATGTGCAAATGTGATGTAAGTGAATGTTCCAACATTCTGAAAAGCCTGGGGGCTTTCAGTGGGATTTTAGACAAAATTCTTTTATAGGAGCTTTGGATCTATGGGCTGTCTTGTGATTTATACCGAACTAGTGATTAACCCTTGTGTTGTCTTAAGGGTTTTGTCTTAACAGCAGAGATAGTATGTGATTTCCATTGATTGAATGCAGTCTTTCTGCAAAAAAAGACAGATTTTCACAAAGTTTGGGATCAATGACAGGTTGTTTCTTCTTGAGAAATAGATTTAGGGCTTAAAATTCAATTAAGCTGCTATATTTTAGCGGTTTAGTGAAGCCAGGTCATTTTTAAACCCTAAGGACAAGGGGAGTATCCATAATGTTGAGACTACAGTAAACTCAGAGGCAATTTGTCGACATCAAGCGTGAGCAAACAGCTCCAGATGGTGAATGGACACTGCTACGGGTTTGGAGAATGACTCATGGGTGTACTATATACATGCACATATTTCAGACTGAAAGATTAAAACCTTTCAGAGGTCAAAAATGCAACAGAGCGTTTATCAAGAGTGCTAATTGTACACGACACGCATGACCACACACAAGATCATGCGTTACCTTGCAAAGAGCCTAGACAAAACAATATTGCAATCGAAACAGTCAACTCGAATGGCTGATAAAACCCGAGCTTGCCAAATTTTGTTCGACTCCATCGACTGGCCATGTAAGAACTTTCTGCTGATGCTCTTTGATGGCAATGCTGAGCTCACCTTGCAACACGTCATCAGTGTTTGAATAAAAGCAGTGCACCATTTCACACACGCTTTGTGTTTCGAAAGGAAAAACATCAAACCAATGTGGGCCAAGAAAACATGCATTTCTCTTTGTATTGAGTGACCAAATCAATGTTTGTGAACATACGTAACAAGTCCAACGTCCAATTATAAGACGATTCCTCTTAAAAAACAGTCCAAGTCCTTCGTAACCATAATGGACCGAGCTTCCATTCTGAACGCCATCTCCATAGAGACCTTATCTTTCTCTGAGGATATTAAAACCCATCAATATGGAGACCTCTGAACTTAGAAATGACCTCATCTTGGAATTCAATCCACACAAACACATTATCCCCAGAGACCTGTGAGATGCTATCAGCCTGGTTCTCACACACACACATTGCTTTTAGTGTCATACGATTCTAGAGTGGATACGTCCATTACCCCCTGACTGAAACGAAGACCTTCACTCTCTGTGATCACATATTTACATAACTGACAGCCTGCATGAATCTACAGGCTGGGCTAGAATGAAATCAGCCCTGGTCTCACTCCTTTTCTCAGGAGCACCGGCGCTAAAAATCCAAAATAATCCATTGGTTAACAGCATATAAGGAAGTCCGGAGGCCAAAAATAAAACCCTATCCTGATGTCTCTTACTCTTCGAAAGACAGAGGGAGTTAGCCCTGCTAGCACACCTCAAAGAGCCTCCCTTATCCATAATGCATTATAGCGGAATCCAAAAAGACAGGAAGTGAAACTGTTGTGTCTTCTTCCATCTTCAACAATGAGACTTTTACAATGAAAATATGAAGAGATGAGCTCATTCAACACATGCGCCTAGTATGACTCACCTGACGAGAAGTTTTCTATATATACAAAGGGGGGAAAAAAGCACAGTTCTGTGGTGTTGTGTGGGAGAGGAGACCCAGACGCCCTTCCCTCATACAATCCTCACTTTTAGTCTGCAGTCTAAAAACACAGGGATTACCGTGTTATAACAGCCCGAAGCTTAAAGACACTGACATCATGAGCCTACTATTCCGGTTTCCCTGTGCTTTCTTAAGGGTCTACGAGAAATACACAGAGCTGGTATTGTTTAGGTAAAGCTGTGAGATTTGTGCGATGTAGCGTGTTGCAATGAGTGGCTCCCGGCCAGGTGTCAAGTCTCGCTGGATATTTGTGCTTCCTGAACTGTTTTCCAGTCCATATATGTTACGTCCAGAACGTGAGTGAATGCTGGACTTTTAGAATGTCAGCTAAAATGCCGGGTTCATGCACCACTTAACAATCTCTGTTTTACATAAACCAGGGATCTCATTTTAAAATAAATGTGTGTGCAATATATTTTTTTCCCTGAACCTTCCTTCCTGAACCTAGCAAAATATTAAAGCGCATTATTCAGTAACTACTATTAATTATGAAGTAATTACACTGAAACTAGTGACAAAAGGTATGTAATTACGAGAGTGAGACACAGATTTCCTGGGCTGATCATCGTAAAATCGTACGCATTTGGACACGACATCCAAGGGAACGCCCCTAAATCTCTTTATATGGTGTGACACTATCAATATTAATTAACCTCTCGGTCATTACAGATTTTCCCTATGGATAATTCTGAATATAATCATATCATATAATGCACGGGCGAGCATTTACAGGCGTGTCTCGTCCTGATTCCTGTCTACATTCATATTATTAGTGATTCATGACAGCATCATGACATGTAGAAAAACATCATCATGTCAGTCTCAGATTTTCATAACCTGCATGTCCATTTAAATATATGATCCATTCGAAGGAATTTAAGATCGAATCTGATCATTGTCATTTTTCAAGTCAGACTTTCGTCTCAAGAGATTGTGAAGTACAGTTGATTCAGCTGACTAATGATAATGATTAAGATTAGTGCCTGTGTGTGAGCACTTTAGTACACTTTAGCGAATTACCCCCCGAAACCTCAGCGCTAAAAAGCCTCAGCACTACTATTCCATCATCCCGATGATCCATCATCAACCTCAACAGATTATACGGCGAGCGTCACGTTTCTCGTGAACATGAAAGGGGATTCCCTGACGCTCACAGCATGAGCAGGAAGCTGTGACGCTCCAGTGTTTCAGCGAGATTTTAGCATGAAGGTCTTTCATTTCAGTTCGTTAAGCGTGATCAGTGATTGCTTGGGTGATGAACGATGTACTGCTGAGAAATAAAAGCGGATATTTTCCATCAATCCAATTAAGAGACATCACGTACTGTGGAATCGATAGAGGTGTGCAAGTCAGTGCTTAACACATGCACATACACACATGGACAAGCTTTCACACACAGTGGAAGGAGGCAGGCATCCACCTCCGACCTAGGAAGCCTGTTTCCATGGCTGCCGGTGATGACAAATCTACTGCTGTAGGTAGGAAAAAAAAGCCTTGGTCTGCCTCATTCAGGCTGATTTGATAACAAAAAAGGTTATCTCGCAAAAAGAAATCATATCATGATACGACAGTTGCCTGATGAAATTAAATTATGAATAAATGGACTCATTTTCAGAAGAAAGACATTGATGCATCTATAATGCAGTGATCATCAGGAACACAAATTCGACCTCCACAGTGACCACATGTGTAAAGTTCTCTGAACAAACAAAAAAAAAAGCTCTTCTATATATACATACACAGTACTATGTACTATATACTACACTTTCCTCGTGTGCATTCCAGGGTGCCATTTAAGCATGGATATCCATTAGAACCACATGTTGCGTTCCAGGGTCATGACCCGGTATCTGTCTGTTTCTCTGGACTGAATCTGACTGGGAATATGTAAAGTAGTAATTTCCTGTAACCAGGGAAACCAAACAGAAAGCATACAGCCGGCAGGGCGGGTTAGTGAAAGCCTGGAGCCAAGACGTAAGACTGACAAGGAACGCTCTCACCTTTGCATGGACTAGAGAAGCCTGTTTGATCGGGTGTGCTTGCTATGAGTTCATCAATCCCCTCTGAGAAAATCGTGCCTGGATTCGACATAGGCGGCGCAAGATCAGGTGATAAATATCGGCTTTGGGTGGCATTGTGAAGAGTAAAAGTCGACTAAGGAGAACAGATTATGAAAATGCATTCAAGGAGGATTGATTAGGCTCAGGTTGCGATTCTTTGTGAAGACAGTAAAACACTGGCTTGGTAGCTTTTGTTGAGGAAAGGGTGATGAAGGTCGTGGGGCTGAAGGCTGAATAGTGGTGATTTATGAGAGAAATGTGTGTGTTTGGTGTGTGCGTGAGTGTTCGGATCGAGGGAAATGGAACCTAATGAAAAGGTCATGCGACAGTCTATGGTTGCCATATACTGTAGTTCATTTACATAACTCAAGAAAGGCAGCGTGACAATAGCACTACTGTATTCATGAGTCATCAGGAAGGCTGTGTGAAGGATAAAGCATTTGGAATAAATGTATACGAAAAAAAAAATTGCTATAACGTAACACAACCCGTTACTTGCTATCTGGTTTTAAGAAAATAAATAAATAAAACAAACATGATGTCCTTGTGATAATGAAATCAGCCTTATCATCTAGATCAACCCAAGCTCAGTGATCTCAGTAATACAACAAACAACAAACTCCTGATTGATTGATATCCGGTGTATAACCGTCACATTTCATCCTTTGCTACAGTTTACAGGCTCAGACCTGCAGGTAAAACTTTATACACCTTGAGCAGTTCAGGTGACAAGACGTGAGTAGGGAAAAATCTTCCTGAACCACCTTTTCCGTCTCATTGCCCAATCGTAACTCGTCTCAGGAACCTGCCAGTCTGTCATTTACCCACAAAGGTCATTAAAATCCAAATCCAAATCCAGTATAATCCATGTGACTCTCTGCACATAATCTAATATTTTAATTCTCTATGTAAAACCCTTGAAAAGAGAGGAAGCAGAAATGCAAATAATCCACTCAGGATGCTTCCTCCTCGTGAGTGATAGCAGACACGTAATTAAAGCTGCCAAGAGTGAATATCTGGGGCCGTATCTCATCGTGAAGTAGAACAGGAAAAAAATGTCCGTTTGTGTGTGGTCTTTTATCCAGAAATAGACGCGAAGGAATGCCAAAGAAAGAGCTTTTCCATTAAGTGCACAAACTTGTAGGTTCATGTCGATGAAAAAGCCAAGGCATGTAATCTGTGGCGTCACTGACGTGATCGCAATTCATCTTAATGGTGACTCTGTGGCAATGCCTTTTTTCTCATAATGTGACCAGACTGGAGACACCCATCTAGTCTCTGCTTTGTGGCATTTATGCATCAGATGAACAGAATATTCTGGACCTCAGCCCAGAGCGAGCACCTTCTCACGGCGAGTGACATCCACACGACCCCCTTTTCCCGTCGCATGTGCTTCAAAGAGCTGCAGGGGGGGAAGGTCACACTTCCGGATATCATTCACTATCCCGAGGGATAGGTCTAAAGGGACGCCACCGAAGTCCCAACGTGCTTCAGGTCACAGGAAATCAACTCTACTAACATCACTGCTAGAGAAGGGAATCAGAAACACAACCAGCATTTGACGGACTTGTGTATGTCCAATGACCTACACAAGAGAAAAAAGCAGGGATCGTCTATAACCTATGTTTATAGCATGCCAAAAAAATATTTGGGAGCTTGTCGGTCAATATATCCATCTTTACATTAACAGTCAGGTGAAATGATGTACTTTTTAATCAGGGCCAGATGAGCTGATCTAGAATCAGGATCAGTCCCCTACTTTGCTAAGGATGTAAGCAGTGAACGCTGTTCCTAGATCAGTATTCTATCTCTCAAAGGTTTCCTGAAGAAAACAGCTGTCTGGGAAATATGAGCCGAGTAACTCATACTAGTTTGGGAAAGCTCATCCATCAGTCCCTGCATGATGCAGTCATGAGAGAAAACAGTTCTGAAATCACGTGCTTGCACTTAAACAAACCTAAAATATATGATAAAAAAAAAGTACATTATATATGAGAAGGACATGATTAAGGCTAGTACATGTCAGGCATCAGTGAAAAAAATGATGATTTCCAGCACTTTCTGAATGTCTCTATCATATTCTACATTAAATCCTAAAAGTAACTGCAATGTTATAACATTGCTGTATTATTCATTTTATTCCAAGGCACAGTGACCTGTAGTTGAAGACCACGCCCCCTCATAAAGATTCAACCATACAAACCACGCCCCCTGGATGGACTCAATGAAGCCTAGCGCTTTTGAAAGACATGGACATGTCACAAATAAGCTTCATAAAGTCAAGTACTATCTTAACTTCTGGTTCTACTTGTTTACAAGTCTTCTAAACGTTACTATTTGTAAATTAAAAGAATAAACACGCAGGTTTTATGGAATAAACGGTCCAGCATCAGTAAATATATTTATACACAGCTGTCTCAGAGAAACAAGGTCACATGATTATTAAAGGACATACAACTGAAGCCAAAATATTGACTGAAGATCAAGAAGGACAGAATTCAAAATAATAATAATAATAATTATAATATCATCCTAGTAATTGGTCTGTATTTTCAGCGCATGCTGAAATGACCATAAGCTGACTCTCTTTTAAACACTACCTCTTATCCCAGTCTAAATGAGACAAATATGTCTAAATAAGCATTTTCCAAACCACCCCAAATATTCAGTGTCCAACAGGCTTGATCTGCAGAGGTTTAGTTTAGTGAACTGACTCTGAGTCTGTCTCTGTCTCGTACCTGAACCGGGGCGAGTCTTTAATGCACTCCTCAAAATCCACCGTCATGTTGGCTTTTTAATCCGAATTCAGTCAGAAACGTAAGAAACACATCGCACACGCTGTTGTCCTTCACACAGATCGGGTAAAATGGTGAGCTCCGAGTCTCTGTAGCCCGCTGAATCACTGCCTCTGACACATACACACACATATACACACACACATACACACTGCTGCTCTGAATCGATACGGTTCAATTTGTATCACTAGCCGCCGCTGGGATGAGTTAAGGGACCGTCGCCAAAATGCTCTCACAAATCAAAAACGTTTACAAGCTTTACAAATGCTAAGACTAGACTTTCCTCTCAACCAGACTTTCTTACTAAGCAGTCTTAGGAAGCCTGTATCCTGCACTGATATAATAAATATGTTATTGTGTCTGAAGGAAAAAAAAATATCTCCTGTTCCTCTGGATAGACTGTTAGGCTTTTTAAGAAGAAACTGTGCCCTAACTGGGATGAAGTAGATTCGCAGGAACAAAGATGATGTTCAATAACCGGTCTATAACTTTTACACTGAAAGAATTGATAACCCCGAACATGGACTGTTTTCTGGCCAAAGTTAATGGAATCTTAGCAGCCAGTAATGTAAACTTTATATAACCTTGTTATTTAACAACTTTTCATATTAGTTATGTTAAGTGTCTTCATGTTTGTGTACATGATTTGTAAATGGGTTTAATGCACTTGCTCTAATACTTTTTCAATCGAAGACCAGTAATAAACAGATTTCTAAAATGTAAACATAATAAATAAAGATATAATAATTACTGCTATGGTGAAGCTTTCTGAAAACTGGAGTCGTATATGTGGTTTTTATAACCAGCAGTATGTTTTCACTCTCGTGAAAGGCTTCAGGATAGAGGGGTTTGCACATCATGGTTCCTGTGCAACATCTGTATTATAAGAAAAAGAAGAAAGAGAGAGAGAGAGAGAGAGAGAGAGAGAGATGGAAATAAAAAGAGAAAAGAGAGAGGCAATGTATAAGTGATAAGAGGGACAAACTTGCCTCATGGATGCTCCACAGCATTAAATGCAGCTATAAATAGTTACTGATTGTGTTGTTTATTAATAAATATGTATATATATTTTTAAATCATCAGTGGTATGAGAAGAGTAAATCATTTCAGGACATGCTGTTGAGAGTATGCTCTATCAGAGTATCTGTTCTTATCAGTAAAGACGTTTAAGAGAAGATATGGGGTGTGACCAGTGCAATGACTCACAACTCGAACCGAAACCTCCATAATGCACACACAGGACTGCATTGTTTTGCATTCACAAACAAGCCAGAAGATCCGGGAGAAAATGCCATGGATTAGGAAAAGTCCTAAAAAATTGAGATTTGTTCCTTACGTGGTCAAGAGATTCTTAAACCTGTGATTGACCTGTGATCCCCAAATTCTTAAACCTGTGATTGATGAAGAATCAGTTCAATTGTAGACAAAATCACAAGCACTTATACAACAAGGAGTACATACACTGAAACGTCCACATCGTTAAAGGAGCATATTGTAATATACAGAGTCCTCTACTGACTGAAAAGTGAACTACAAATAAAAAATTCACACATTCACACTCACAAGGACTTCCCCTGTTTTTCCCAGAAATGAAGAAACAAGTCCGAGTTTATTCTAAGGTGCGATTTGTATCATGATGGTTATTAGAGGTCTAGAAACATTTACAGACTGCAGCTTTAAAAACAGACACACAAGAAGGCAAAATTGAAATTAGGTCCTTTATAGCATTACGAGTTTTCAAAAACTGTACAGTCTCCATATGTTCATGAAAATAATTCTTAAAAATAGAAAAGTCAGATTTAAGTTAAAAACTAGTGAATATGCACAGGATATTTATTCTCTTAGGAATAATCAAGCTTAGATAGGAAGACAAATTGCATGCAAAAGAGGAATTTTAAGTATGGATGTATAACTGTGTAAATGTAATAGAGGCAAAAAGGAAAAATAAAGACAAAAATATATCAATAAAGGGTGCTTAAAATACATTTATTTACAGCTCTAAAAAAATATATAAGTATGCTCAAAAGTATCAAAATCAGGAATTGAAAAACTGTTTAGGCTTATAAACTCATAGTAATCTACAACTTTGTAATAAATAACTAGTTTTATTCTTATTAATAAACGTTATAGTATTATAATAGAACTACATTACCCATGATCGTTGCTGATAGTGGGGTCCTGACTGGCCACGGTGTAAACGCATTTAAATCGCTTTTTGTTTCTTCGTTGTTTATTAAGTAATATACATCTTGCATACAATATTTATTTGTATTTCTAATCTATGTGTTTACAAATTATTATTTGTATTATTATTTTGTACAAGAACTGTAAATGCGCATCTTTTTTTTGTACAGGCACTAAACCGGACGTCAAAATCTCAGACCCAGGGAAGTGTTTTGAATTTCTGTGCATGACAGACATGTGCTGCTGTTCTTCAGGCTACAAGACATATTGCAGTATGGAAGTGTCCTTGACTCTTTCTTCCACACTGTGTTTGTGTTAATCATGGACCATTATAAGCCTGTGATGTCATTTATGCATCAAACCCGTCCACTCTCACTGCAGTATATAAGCCAGCATTGAGTCATGCAGCAAAGCAGTGCTGTTACTCGCTACCTCATCTTCTTTCAATACCTCGGGACTAAATACAGGTCTGAGTGTTTCTATTCGTGTCTGAGATTAAAGTCCCGGTGTTAGAGGTGATGATAATGTGTGACTGTGCTTACAGCGGGGTGATGAAGGCTCCGGGACATCAGCCTCTACAGGGAGTGCAGAATCACTTAGAGGTCAGTGACGGATTTATTTATAAGTAATAAAAGTACTTTTAATAAAGCACCACATTTCAAGGGTCATTTAAAAGAAAGAGCCAGCGTAGATTTCACATAATGGCATAAAGGATGTAAAGTATAAACAACAAACTTTTTTTCCATTCATAAAAACAAGTGCCTTATAGTTTCTGTTACTGACTACATCCTTTATGTTTGTATAAGTCAGATACAAGCATAAAGGATGAAACTAGATAGATAGATAGATAGATAGATAGATAGAGAGATATACAGACAGACAGACAGATAGATAGATAGATAGATAGATAGATAGATAGATAGATAGACAGATAGATAGATAGACAGACAGACAGACAGATATACAGACAGATAGATAGATAGACAGATAGACATATAGATAGATAGATAGATAGATAGATAGATAGATAGATAGATAGACAGACAGACAGATATACAGATAGATAGATAGATAGATAGATAGATAGATAGATAGATAGATAGACAGACAGACAGACAGATAGATAGACATACAGATAGATAGACATACAGATAGATAGATAGATAGATAGACAGATATACAGACAGATAGATAGACAGATAGACATAGATAGATAGATAGATAGATAGATAGATAGATAGATAGATAGATAGATAGATAGATAGACAGATAGACATAGATAGATAGATAGATAGATAGATAGATAGATAGACAGATATACAGACAGACATAGATAGATAAATAGATAGATAGACATACAGATAGATAGATAGATAGATAGATAGATAGATAGATAGACAGATAGACAGATAGATAGACAGAGATGGACAAATAGACAGACAGACAAAGCAAAATAAGATTTTCTTTTACAATTTTTGATCTTGTCTGCTAAGCCAAAAGGTCAATAAGTATGCTTTCCTGTGACTGGACAAATCATAAGCTTGTCACTCTGCATTAGCCACACACACAATCAGACACTGGTATGAACGGCTGACCATCTGCAGTCTTGTTCATTAAAAAGCCATTAACCATAAATCCATTCCTTTGGAAAGAGACACCATCTTCTGGTCAGGCACGAAAGCAGCATTTTTCCAGTCCATGAAGCTGTCATTTACTTTCTTGTGGTCTTTTGGGTCGTCTCCTAAAATTTGCTAGTTTTGCCAGATGTGTTAAATGATGGTGGGATAGAAATGTCCTCGTCACCACCTGAGAATAACTCTAAAGTGTATTTTAGTATAAATAAAGGAAAGGCATGAGGATGGTGCTTACTGCGATGTGAGTAGAGAACGTTTACACCGATCAGCCATAACATTATGACCACTGAGAGGTGAAGTGAATAAGACTGATGATCTCCTCATCATGGCACCTGTTAGTGGGTGGGATATATTAGGCAGCAGGTGAACATTTTATCCTCAAAGTTGATTTGTTAGAAGCAGGAAAAATGGACAAGTGTAAGGATTTGAGCGACTTTGACGAAGGGCCAAATTGTGATGGCTAGACCACTGGTGCAGAGAATCTCCAAAACTGCAGCTCTTGTGGGGTGTTCCCAGTCTGCAGTGGTCAGTATCTATCAAAAGTGGTCCAAGTAAGGAACAGTGGTGAACCGGTGACAGGGTCATGGGCGGCCAAGGCTCGTTGATGGACGTGGGGAGTGAAGGCTGGCCCGTGTGATCCGATCCAACAGATGAGCTACTGTTCCTCAAATTGCTGAAGAAGTTAATGCTGGTTCTGATAGAAAGGTGTCAGAATACACAGTGCATGATGGGTCAGGGCTGTTTTGGCAGAAAAAGGGGAACCAACACAATATTAGGCAGGTGGTCATAATGTTATGCCTGATCAGTGTACTTAGCTACTGTTTGAAATATTATTTTTACTATATTGCTATACCAGCACTGTCTCAGAATCATGTACAGTGACTTCAACCTGTCAGTTTTCTCTTCTTCTTCTGTATGGACTGTTTGCTCATTAGAATGCAGTACGGAAGCTGAAGCCTGTAAACGACGTGTCGGTGTCCATCTCCAGCCGGACGGACACTGGTGTGCACGCGCTCTGTAACTCTGCACATCTAGACATCCAGCGCAGAGGAGACAAACCTCCCTTCACTGAACAAGTCCTGACTGACGCCTTAAACTTCTTATTAAAACCGGAGCCTATCAGGTAGGAGACCTGGAGAGCTGCTGATTCTGCATGTGTGCTGTTGAGCAGTTTTGTCATGTGACTGTGATTTTTGTATCTGATTGGTCAACAGCTCTGACAGTAGTGTCATAGCTTTCTATTTTTCACTAGCAGAGGCTAATCGAAGGCTAATAATAATAACACATTGTTAATATAGTGAAAGCTTGGAGAAGGTAAGTGGAGATTTGTTTAACTTTTATGGAAGGAGTCTACAGTGTCAGAGCTTTGTAAAGAATTCCGGACAGGGAACTTTGTCAGAAACAGACACACTGTGTGTCTACTAGGAAGAGAAAGAATAGGAGGCTGGTGAAGAAATGACATTATAACATAAGAGACAACAGGAACTGACTTGTTTTACGGAGGTACCGTAAACTATAAATAGACAACAAATATGTGAAGCATTCAGTACTATAATAAGCAGTTAAGCTATAAGTAACTGTAATTGCTTAGCCCTACCACTCATTTACCAGACTCCGCCCTCCATTCACAAACCAGTACATCAATTTTACATTTACATTTATGGCATTTGGCAGACGCCCTTTTGACCACGCCCCCACTGTACATATCAGTACTGAATCTAGGACACTGTTACATTTCAGTACTGTATCTAGTACACTGTGTTACAATTCAGTACTGTGTCTAGGACATTGTGTTACATTTCAGTACTGCAGCTAGGACACTGTGTTACAATTCAGTACTGTATCTAGGACATTGTGTTACATTTCAGTACTGCATCTAGGCCACTGTGTTACATTTCAGTACTGCATCTAGGCCACTGTGTTACATTTCAGTACTGCATCTGTTAGATTTCAGCACTGCATCTAGGACACTGTTACATTTCAGTACTGCATCTAGGACACTGTGTTACATTTCAGTACTGCATCTAGGACACTGTTATATTTCAGTACTGCATCTAGGACACTGTTATACACTATATTGCCAAAAGTATTCGCTCACCCATCCAAATAATCAGAATCAGGTGTTCCAATCACTTCCATGGCCACAGGTGTATAAAATCAAGCACCTAGGCATGCAGACTGTTTTTACAAACATTTGTGAAAGAATGGGTCGCTCTCAGGAGCTCAGTGAATTCCAGCGTGGAACTGTGATAGGATGCCACCTGTGCAACAAATCCAGTCGTGAAATTTCCTCGCTCCTAAATATTCCACAGTCAACTGTCAGCTGTATTATAAGAACATGGAAGTGTTTGGGAACGACAGCAACTCAGCCACGAAGTGGTAGGCCACGTAAACTGACGGAGCGGGGTCAGCGGATGCTGAGGCGCATAGTGCGAAGAGGTCGCCAACTTTCTGCAGAGTCAATCGCTACAGACCTCCAAACTTCATGTGGCCTTCAGATTAGCTCAAGAACAGTGCGCAGAGAGCTTCATGGAATGGGTTTCCATGGCCGAACAGCTGCATCCAAGCCATACATCACCAAGTGCAATGCAAAGCGTCAGATGCAGTGGTGTAAAGCACGCCGCCACTGGACTCTAGAGCAGTGGAGACACGTTCTCTGGAGTGACGAATCGCGCTTCTCCATCTGGCAATCTGATGGACGAGTCTGGGTTTGGCGGTTGCCAGGAGAACGGTACTTGTCTGACTGCATTGTGCCAAGTGTAAAGTTTGGTGGAGGGGGGATTATGGTGTGGGGTTGTTTTTCAGGAGCTGGGCTTGGCCCCTTAGTTCCAGTGAAAGGAACTCTGAATGCTTCAGCATACCAAGACATTTTGGACAATTCCATGCTCCCAACTTTGTGGGAACAGTTTGGAGCTGGCCCCTTCCTCTTCCAACATGACTGTGCACCAGTGCACAAAGCAAGGTCCATAAAGACATGGATGACAGAGTCTGGTGTGGAGGAACTTGACTGGCCTGCACAGAGTCCTGACCTCAACCCGATAGAACACCTTTGGGATGAATTAGAGCGGAGACTGAGAGCCAGGCCTTCTCGTCCAACATCAGTGTGTGACCTCACAAATGCGCTTCTGGAAGAATGGTCAAAAATTCCCATGAACACACTCCTAAACCTTGTGGACAGCCTTCCCAGAAGAGTTGAAGCTGTTATAGCTGCAAAGGGTGGACCAACATTATATTGAACCCTATGGATTAGGAATGGGATGTCACTTAAGTTCATATGTGAGTCAAGGCAGGTGAGCGAATACTTTTGGCAATATAGTGTATTTCAGTACTGCATCTAGGACACTGTTATATTTCAGTACTTTCAGTACTGCTGTTATATTTCAGTACTGCATCTAGGACACTGTTATATTTCAGTACTGCATCTAGGCCACTGTGTTACATTTCAGTACTGCATCTAGGCCACTGTGTTACATTTCAGTACTGCATCTGTTAGATTTCAGCACTGCATCTAGGACACTGTTACATATCAGTGCTGCATCTAGGACACGGTTACATTTTAGTACTGCATCTAGGACACTGTGTTACATTTCAGTACTGCATCTAGGACACTGTGTTACATTTCAGTACTGCATCTAGGACACTGTGTTACATTTCAGTACTGCATCTAGGACACTGTGTTACATTTCAGTACTCCATCTAGGACACTGTGTTGTATTTCAGTACTGCATCTAGGACACTGTTACATATCAGTACTGCATCTAGGACACTGTTATATTTCAGTACTGCATCTAGGACACTGTTATATTTCAGTACTGCATCTAGGACACTGTTATATTTCAGTACTGCATCTAGGCCACTGTGTTACATTTCAGTACTGCATCTAGGCCACTGTGTTACATTTCAGTACTGCATCTAGGCCACTGTGTTACATTTCAGTACTGCATCTGTTAGATTTCAGCACTGCATCTAGGACACTGTTACATATCAGTGCTGCATCTAGGACACGGTTACATTTTAGTACTGCATCTAGGCTACTGTGTTACATTTCAGTACTGCATCTGTTAGATTTCAGCATTGCATCTAGGACACTGTTACATATCAGTGCTGCATCTAGGACACTGTGTTACATTTCAGTACTGCATCTAGGACACTGTGTTACATTTCAGTACTGCATCTAGGACACTGTTACATATCAGTGCTGCATCTAGGACACGGTTACATTTTAGTACTGCATCTAGGACACTGTGTTACATTTCAGTACTGCATCTAGGACACTGTGTTACATTTCAGTACTGCATCTAGGACACTGTGTTACATTTCAGTACTGCATCTAGGACACTGTGTTACATTTCAGTACTCCATCTAGGACACTGTGTTGTATTTCAGTACTGCATCTAGGACACTGTTACATATCAGTACTGCATCTAGGACACGGTTACATTTCAGTACTGCATTTAGGACACTGTGTTACATTTCAGTACTGCATCTAGGACACTGTTGCATTTCAGTACAGCATCTAGGACACTGTTACATTTCAGTACTGCATCTAGGACACTGTTACATTTCAGTACAGCATCTAGGACACTGTTACATTTCAGTACTGCATCTAGGACACTGTTACAATTCAGTACTGCATTGAGTAGACTGTTACTTTTCAGTACTGCATCTAGGACACTGTTACATTTCAGTACTGCATCTAGGACACTGTGTTACAATTCAGTACTGCATTGAGTACACTGTTACTTTTCAGTACTACATCTAGGACACTGTGTTACAATTCAGTAGTGCATTGAGTACACTGTTACTTTTCAGTACTACATCTAGGACACTGTGTTACAATTCAGTAGTGCATTGAGTACACTGTTACTTTTCAGTACTACATCTAGGACACTGTGTTACATTTCAGTACTGCATCTAGGATGTTTATACTCGATTTCCAGCCCTGGAGCAGCATGGTACTGAACAATGTAGACCGGTGATGTTAAGCTCCATTGCCCTGAGGCACCACCAGCAGCAGAGAATTTAGCATTCTGCATCATTTAACACACCTGATTTATTCATCAGCTCGATCTCTAAGCGTTTATTTATGGGATGTTTGAAGAGGGAAAACACAAATCTCATTATGATTCTGACCCTCCAGCACATGACCTTTGGCAATAATAAGCCTCCGGTTGCTCACGTCCGAGATTAATACTTTTAAATAAGCCTTTTACTCATCACAAGCAACTGAAGGCATTTATCTGGATGGATTTTATGTTATCTTATATGGTCAGGAGTCCTTAAATATGTATAGCTGATCCAGCATCATGGACTATTTTGGGGTTTTGTTGCGGCATGAAGAGAATACATAAAAGTAATGAGTTTCATTTTTCTCTTCCTCTTCTTATTTAATATTTATTTTTGAGGTAAGTCCTCAGAAATAAACGCATCAAATGCTAGCGAATGTACAGTATGATTCATAATATATTTCTCTAGACTTTCTCATGTCAGATTTTTCTCTCTCTCTTTCTCCCCGCTCCTTGTCGTTCTTGGATCCCGTTCCTATCGTCTCAGCATCTTTGAGAAAACATGCCTTTTGTCAGATAGCAGTTAAATTAGTTAGGGTATTTATATTTTGGCAAGCATGTTGTGTCATGTAATTCATTCTCTGCACTACAAAATATTTAGCCCAGACTTTAGTCGGAATGTTGTTTGGGATTTAACGTATCAAAGAATTTGTTATCTAAAATGGTGTTCAGACTTGAATAAGTCTTTTGTTTATAGTTTAGGATATTTTTATAGTTACATTTTCTACAATTACAAAAAACAGTAAATGGTTAAGGCATAAAGAATGGATAGTTTGTAGACTAGACTTGCTGGAAGGAATTATTTTTTAAGCATCAAAGCTGGAAACCATTTTGGGATTTTTAGATACTGTCGTGTTTTTGTTTTTGTTTTTTTTTAGTGCTGAAAGACTACGCATATGGCTGATTATTTGTTCTCAGATTCTTCATCTGGTCAAAGAGACATTTGTTTGAGAGGCCACTGACCTCTAAACTGAACCTGAAATATAAATGCAGCATCTGCAGGAGTGTTGAACTTTATTCCTGCTTTGCGTTTGCCTTCAGCTCCTTTACACACCAAGATGTGTTGGGATTATTCTTCTAGAAAAGCTGGAGATGTTTAATGCTGGTTACGAAACAGGATAAGGAAAGCTGGATTAGTTTATATAACGAACATTAGGCATAAATAATAATAATAATAATAATAATATGCCCCTTGACACATTATATGCAGTTAGAATGCTATATATAAACCAGGTTGCAGTTTAAAACCAGGTTAAAGTATAAGCACACGAAGAGGAAATACAAAGAAGTTTTTATCTGTAGTTTAAATCAGTTTAATCTAATACTCTGTAGCTGAAATAATGAAATACTTTCACCCGCACTGCAGTGTTACATCATTTAATGTCTTTCACTTACACTTGTGAAATACATTTGTTGAAGCTTATTATTATTTGATCAAAATTCCTTTTGTGCACCAGATACAATTTGATTTCCAGACTCGTGGTGAATGAATCAACCCGGAAAACGCTTTTCCCTGAATGATGCTTGATTTGCATTTGCGTAGGTGGGTGCAGTCAGTGTCAACAAGCCGGCTAGATTTTGAATCTGCTCCCGGTTTGCCTCGGCAGCATTCAAACTCTTATTACCTTCAATTAACTCTCCTGAATAGGAGCCCCGTAGAGGGTAATAATGTCAGCCTGTTGTGTGACTTGACCTCCTTTATTCCTGTTCTGTGGGGCGTCTGGTGACGTGGTGATAGACGAGTCCGGGTTCAAAGCCCACATGGGCCTGTGTTGTATAAATGTTTAATTTGTCTTTAATGAATGGAAAAAAATGATTATGGCCACCAGTGGCCAGTGTTTAAATATAATATGATGTTATATACTATGTAAATTTATTCTACTGAGGATTCAAATGATCATACAGTTTAAATTGATCAGGAAGCTATAGCTAATTTACATAACTAAATAATAATACTGAGAAAGTCTTATAGTTAAGTGGAGCCTTGGCTGCAGAAAGTTTGACATTCCCTGCCTTAAACCTTAAACAGCTTGTTAGATAATTACAGAAAGAACACAGACGTGGTTTTATAGGATGAACAGAATGACCCTTTGTGCTTTATTCCTCTTAGACCACAGCGATCAGCCAACAATGTCCTCAAAACAAACTAGTTCCTGTTACCACTTACATACGCTGTATTGCCAAAAGTTTTGGGACACCCCTCCAAATCATTGAATTCAGGGGTTTGGGCTCGGCCCCTTAGTTCCAGTGAAAAGAACTCTAAATGCTTCAGTAAGACATTTTGGACAATTTCGTGCTCCTTTGTGGGAACAGTTTGGGGATGACTCCTTCCTGTTCCAACATGACTGCACACCAGTGCACAAAGCAAGGAACGAGAGAAGATTTCTATATGTTTATTCTCGGGGAAAAAACAGTAGGAAGAGGATCCTGCACGTTACCATCCTTTATAATGTGTTAAAGATCTCTGAATTAATTCTACAAATATTGTGTTCCAACAGAATTACAAGAGTCTATTGCGTACAGAAAGACTTTCACGCGCGCTACCAAGCCGTATCAAGAACCTACGTCTACCGCTTGGCCACGGGAATCCGCCGTCACACCGAACTGCCCATAACAGAGAAGGATTTGTGCTGGACGTTAGGGGACATGTGAGTGCCACAGCGCCTTTTCTTTTTCCTCTCTTCACTCACTCTATAAGCTGGGACCAGTGGGATCTGGGAAAGTACACAAGATCTTAATGTTCTTAATTCAGGGAGGCGGATAGAAAAAATATACAACATACATAAGCAGTGGTATCTATCTCTATCATATCTGAAGTGAACCAGCTCACAGAGAGAGCAGCAGGACGCCAGACGCACTTGAGCTCTCCGAAGGAGCAAAACATGAATAATAAACACATGAGCAGCGGTGAATTAAACACAAACCAAAGACGAGCGAGTTTATTAAACGTGTAACGGTCTGGGAAAGCTCTGTGTCTTTGATAAAGCGTCCTGTTCTTTGTCCGTGAATAGATCTGGTGAAACTTTGTCAGTAAGAGATAACATTCAATCAAATGAAAATTCCAAATCAGATAAACTAGAGACAACATCAGAGCTATTAAGGTGTTTTATAATCATTTCAAATGTAAATATAATGATATTTATTTAAAATATTTCTCTCTAAATATCTTTCTCCCTTTAATATAAAATAAATATCATTAACGTTAAACAATGTGAAGACTGCTGGATGATGGCTGCTTATAATTAGTATTAGTAGTATTAGAGATTAAGTTAAATGTAATTGAATTCAGTAAATTAATAAGTAGCTCTGTGGTGTTTTTCATCAGTGGAGAATCAGAGCTTCAACACTGTAGGAAAGTAGAGTTCTGACACGATGTGCAGGTTTTATCATGAAGCTGAAGGAAGCAGAGGAGAGGAGATGAAGCAGATGTTGAGAATGATGGGTGAAAGCTTTGGTGTCGTGTCTCGACTTTAAGGCTGCTGCTGAAACATCTCTCTCTTTTTTGTACTCTTTCACTTTTTTTGGATAAAGTAGGGCAGCATAAGCTGCAGGCTATAATGACGCAAAACAACACCCACACAAACGTCTGTCTGTCTCTCTCCCTCTCTCTCTCTCTCTCTCTCTCTGTCACTCTCCCTTTTACCACCACATCTCCACCCCTCCCTTCTCTCTCTCTCTCTCTTGCTCACTCTCTCTATCTATCTCCCCCTACCCTCTCCCTTTTTATCTCCCCTCTTTTATCTCTCTCTCCCTCTCTTTTTCTCTCTCTCCCCCCTACCCACTCTCTCTTTCTTCCCTCTTTTATCCCCCGCTCTCTCTCTCTCTTTCTCGCTCTCTCCCCCTCCCTACCCACTCCCTCTTTTTCTCTCCTCTTTTACCCCCCCTACCCTCTCCCTCTTTTATTCCCCTCTCTCTCTGTCACTCTCCCTTTTACCACCACATCCCCACCCCTCCCTTCTCTCTCTCTCTCTCTCTCTTTCTCTCTCTCTCTCTCTCTCTCTCTCTCTCTCTCGCTGTCTCTACCTATACCCCATACCCACTCCCTCTTTATCTCCCCTCTTTTATCTCTCTCTGCCCCTCTCTTTCTCTCTCTCTCTCTCTCTCTCCTATTTCCCCCTGCCCCTCCCTCTTTTTCTCTTCCTTTCTCTCTCTCTCTCTCTCTCTCTCTCCTTTTCTTTTAGATTTCTTCATCTGACTTGATTAGATATAAAAACTTTGACGAGTTCTCTCTTTTTAAAAGTAGCTATTCAGTATAACAACATCATCAGACTGTGAGCCTGATATTGCTTTTAAAGTGCAGTTGTAATTAGAAATTAGACATTAATATCAAATACCTGACATTTTATACAGAGTTTGGCCAAATAATTTGTTTATTTTTGCTCCACAAATGGAAATAAATCGCAGAGAATCTCCCGTATCTCCCTAATCTGATATTATGTGCAATATGGTCTTAATTCTCTAGCACCATTTATTATATAAAGAATATTTCAATTATTTTTATTTCTCTTGTGTAATCTGAAGCAGGCTCTGAACACGGAGGAGCGGACTGATACACACAGTGAAGTGTCCCAGTATGGTTACATAAAGCCCAACCACACTTGGTACACTGCTTGTCCAATCAGATTAGTGGATTGCAGTTGGGATTTGTGTGCGTAGGTTAAAATATAGTGCAGTTTAACATTTGCCATTTTAATAAGCCTGTGATGTAGTTCGTATTTTCCTACATCAGGCTGCATCAGTCGTTCAACCTCACAGTCACATGCTTTGATACTTGTTTTAAATGTATTCAAATACAGAGTCTTGACCTTGAATATTATGACTTTTTAAATGGGCCTTGAGTGCATCGCAGGGCATCACATACACACACACACACACACACACACACACACACACCCCTTCACACAAGCATTCACACCTTGGGGAAATTATATAGCAGAATTAGTAAAAAGCGTGTGTTTTATTTCTTTTATACTACAGCTGCTATATGTGGAGCATCTGTCATAAACACTTTATCGTTAGTTCATATGCTTTAGAATGAGTGCATTAATAGAAACTCTGTTGTTGGGATAACTTAACACATTCGGACCAATCAGAAGTGGAGAATTCATCAGCGATATGGTTTTAACGCACCATGATGTTACATTTGACTGGTTTCAGATGCGTGGTTTCAGGGATTAGTGAGCAGGGTGAAGCTGTGATAAAATATTATAGACTATTTTCTTTTGGTCTAACTCACTGTACCTCACTGGGCAGGGAGCTGGATGTAGATGCCATGCGCGAGGCAGGAGCCATGTTCCAGGGAACGCACGATTTCAGCACCTTCCGTGCGCTCAGCTCAGACGCTCCGTTCAAGAACCCGGTGAAGACCATGGAGCTGGTGCAGGTAGACCCGGGCCTGTCCTTCAGCCAGCGTCACTTCCACAGGTACACCATCTTCACGGGGTAACGCAGAAACCATAATAATAAAAAGGGTGGATTGATATGAGCAAAAACATTCACAATATGAAAACACATCTATATATAAACATACTGTATGTATATATATATATATTTTAAAGGGTATGGCTTTGAAATTTCACGTAACACTGTACCCACTTGTGCAAGAATTATACTATTGTCAAAGGCAGGCAAGAACTGTGATGTGGTATGTTTAGGCTACCATTTAAAATATATAAATAACCTAGAATTAACATATTACGGTGGCATGTGAAGAATAATCTAGGTCTTCTTATCTCACATAAATCAGTCACATTGCAGAAGAAATACATCCCGCATTAACTGTCCATCCAATCCATTTGTTTAGCAGCGTAGAGGACGGGAACAGGGAGAGTGGGCCAGCTGGAATTACAGCACAGATCAATATAAACATGGCACAGGACCACGGGGTAGTGAATTAACAGCATATACATGCATCATCACTGTAAACACTTTGCTATGCCAGTAAAAGCTGCGCAGTTATGTCGACAGATTGTAGACGATGCATAGCGTATAGGGATTTTAAAGCCTGTTTATGCTTCATTTGAAAAGTAGAAAGTATCAATCAGCTGTTATATAGTACACAAGATATTCCGATGCAAAATAATAATACCGCTTTTACCTCGTCTTACTGATTAGATCTTTGTGAAATCTATAGCATTGGATTATTATGATAAGGCAGCTTAGTGGTTAGCACTATTGCCTCAAAGCAAGAAGGTCCTGGGTTCGTATCCCGGGTTCAAACAGGCAGGGGCCTTTCTGTGTGGAGTTTGCATGTTCACCTCCCACAGTCCTAAAACATGTACATTAGGTTGATTGGTAATTCTAAATTGCCCATAGGAGTGTGTGTGGTTGTCTGTCTCTATGTGTGGCCCTGCAATGGACTGGGGACCTGTCCCCTGCCTTTCGCCCAGTGTGTGCCGGGATAGGCTCCAGCAGACCCCCGTGACCCTAATTAGGAATAAAGCGAGTATAGAAAATGGATGGATGAATTATTATCATTATATTATTATTATTATTATTTTAGATGCCTGTTGTTCTTTCTGATCCTCTTTCTGCATGATGTATATCAATAGAGAGTAAACGTATGAAGAATTATTTGACCCTGTGGATGGCAAAAACAATTGATTCCCATAATGCATTGCAACCTTTATTTTTTGTGAAAGAACCTGCGTCAATACACAGATGATTACAATTGATTTGTCTTCATTGTGACAAGCAGCAAGCAAACGATCCGGTTAAAAATGGGAACATTACATAGACCTTACACTAGGTAGAGAAAAGCAAGAGATGCATGAGGAGTAATTATAAAAGTATAATTTTTTAATTTTTTTGTGTGTTATTTATATTGTCTATCGTTAATTGTACAAACGGGTCCTTTACATCTTGTACATAACGATATCTAAGTATTACGGGTTTCTATTTGGATTTTACGACAGTATGTTAGCTATACTGCTGGAAATATACCAGGTATTACAGCGAAATATCGCATCAAAGTACGTAGTTGTGTTTGTCTAGACCATATTCGTGTCAATTCTTGAATCTGATTGGCCAGAAGTGTTTATTAATATTCTATAACAGCAGTATTGACATGTTGGTGTATCCACAGTGACATTACACATCATCTAAAGCTCAAGAAAAAGTGAAGAAAAAGTCTATTTCTCTACTGTATGTTTATTTAACTTTTATTTAACTTTTCTCTATAAAGGTTTATTAATAAATTGAAAGCTGTAATCGTGCTATAAGGAGGAATTTTTTAATTAAGTGACTTCAGCATCACGCCGTCTTGTAGTTAAATGGTTTCCTGTTATAAAGCATGTTGAGCTTTAATGACGTCTTGGTCACTAAAAGGAAGCGGGAAGTTAAGAATCACTTTAATTCCTCACTGCTAGATGAAAAACACGAGGTAGGATGATCTGTCTGTGATATTATTTATACACCGAGCTGAAAATAATACTGAATGTCATTTTAAAATATTGTTCTGCAGTCAATATTATGCTTTTATTTTCTATTCATGTTACATAATGATGTTCAGGTTGAGTAAGCGAGGGTGTGTGTGTGTGTGTGTGTGTGTGTGTGTGTGTGTGTGTGTGTGTGTGTGTGTGGATGGTGACATTTTGGGAGTAGGAGTTGCAAGATATGAGGCTGCATTTGAAAACCGTTGCTAGGCAACAGGTATTGGGCAGGTCTGATTTTGGATACAGGCGTGATGATCACAGAGGCCGGAGGACACGCTGCTTTCTGCCCGAGCCAGCGAATAGCTGCCATCGTATCAGTGTGGCCCGTTATCTTCAGGGGTTCAGGGGGAATCCATTCACTGGAGTTCTAGTGATTTTTCACTAAAATGTCTGTGAGATAAAACCCTGATTTGTGAAGAACAAGTAGAACATGTCTCTCAGCAGGGATGAGTGATATGACCATTCTCAATTCTGATTCGTCAGAAAGTTTTCCTGCACTAATTCTAATACGTTGCTGTTTCTATGGTAACGATGTACGCAGTGACGTGCATAATGGACACGTGACTGAATCTCCGGGTGCGTCTCAGTCAGCTCTCTAGCTTTCAAAGTAGTTAATCATCGATGCGCCCTGTTTTTAGCAGTGCATTGTGGGATTCCAGTCCACTGGAGACAGACAGCCTCCCTGATCCATGCCCTGACTGCTGACCTACAGAACAGAGGGTTGATACTGTGCTGTTTTCTGTAAAGAAATGCACTTTGAAAGAGTCTTCAGGACTGTGGTGAGACTGTGTTTTCTCTCGCCTCTTTTCTTATGAAGCCAATTTAATAGAAATAGCTGATCAAACGTTTTCCCAGAAAGTTAGAGACTCGAACCTTTAGCAGGTCATGCAGGTGCTTTCTCACGTGCGGCTCTTCAAAGGAGAACAGCGGGATGCTGAAGCCATCTGCTTTATTTAACACTAATGTCAAACAGCATGGGGGCAGCTCCTCGCGACTACACACACACACACACACACACAGACTTGATGGTCATTTGCTCTACCACCACATACATAAATATGAGCAGACTTAAAAGTTATTTTTTGAGCTGTTATACTTTAATTAATTATTAATGCTGAAGGAAGTTCAGTTCGTGGAAAATGGATCTGCAGTTTTATATAAGGCAAAAAGGCTGTTCTGTACTCAAGCCTAGCCATCAGATCCATCCATGTGGTGTGTGATTTGAATTTAATTGACTTATTTGCTGTCTGTAAGGAAAAGGATCGGCTCTAGATCAGCGTATGGAGACATCGGGAGATGTGACCTCATGTCTCCGAAATGATTTGCATTTGAGTTTGCATTGGACCTGGTTTTCACTGCCTGTAACAATTGGCCATTTACAGGAACAATCTGACCAGAAACGTTTCCCCTTACCGCAAATGCACTTAATCAACCGTGACCTGTTCAGTGGTTGAAGTTTCTTTAACTTCCGTAGCTTTATACTGAGACTAAAGGGTAAAAGTTATTGACCAGTATATAGGAAGCTTACAGCTACCAGTTTAGCATTGTGTAATAAGTGTAGCCTAAAAATACATATTTGTTAGACATAAAGAGCTTTTATGTCATTTTATACCACAGGGTTCCTCTGACACTAATACCGAAAGTGATTATAGTGAAAATATACCCGAGTCCCAGAGTTAATTTAATGCATTCTTATAATTTTATTGTTTCCATAGTAACAAACTTTGATATTTAATATTTATTGAAAAGAGTCTCTTGTGCTTGTGACGTTCCAGCCAAAGTCTTCAGGACGTTTTGCGTATCGTTATTGCTAACATTTGGTAACTTATCTCTTGGACGTTTCAGCACATAAAACTGTTCATCAGTGCTCTTGGTATATTGCTGTGGTATAAGAGGAATAAAGCGTTTCTGGACATAACAATGGACTTCAGGGTTGTAACAGTAAACTGAGCCACGTCACAGCTGATATTTAATTTTATTCCATGCGTATTACGAAGCACTGCATGGATTCTACTGTGTTTTCGTAAATCTTATTCAGTGATATAAATGCCTACTGAAGCAATAAAGTTCTCTCCCTGTGTGAGCACAGATGTAAATGAAAGCTGACCTTTCATATATCAATCTGCAAGATATTAATCTTCAGGAAATACAAACATACGTAATGAAAAATCAACCCAATCCAGTTGTATTTATATAGAGCTTTTAACAATCGACACCGACAATGCAGCTATATGAATATTAATGCTTAATCTCCCTCCGGGCGCCAACGTTTACACTGATTTCATTTGCATTTTACATAACTCGTGGTTATCAGACACTGAAAGACGCAGCTGCAGTAGGGTACAAAAACGCATTGTGGACATTCACGTGACTGTTATGTGTTTGTTGTTTTGCAGAGATATCCAGTTTTGGGAGCTCACCTTTAAAAGTAGGTCCTTTTTATACAAACAAGTGAGTATCGTTCCCTTTGTGAAGCAAAATGTGTATGTTTGTGCGCCCCCTTGTGTCGAGAATGAAAATCTACATCAATTAGATATACATTACATAGTGTGAATAGAAGCAGTTACATAACTGACCTCCGGGGCTCTGCGAATCACGCAGTACTGCTAACACGTGTCCAGAAACTTCTAGTGTAATAGTCAGTTTTATGCAGAAAATCGTGAAGTCTGAATCATGAGGATATTTAAGTGCAAATCCTAGTTGCCTCTGCCAGAAACTTATGTTATGGCTATAGATGACCTCTATTGTGTAGGTTATTTATTCTAGATATTGATATGAAACACAAACTGAAATCTGTGTCTTTGCAAAGGCCAAGTCTGAGGATTTCAGCCATATCAAAAACCTGTGGTCTAAACCGAAGCAGGGACACGACATGCAGCAAAACCTAAGAATATGAAAGAGCTTAAAATATTCTGCACGGAGGAGTGGACCAGGATCCGTCTCCAACCTCGTTAGACGTTACAGTGTTGTTATTCTCTCCAGCAGAGGCTTCACCATATATTTCGGAGGATGCCGAATAAAAAAATTTCCAACCTGTGCTTGAACGATTATACATTACTGGAAAAGTGTCCCTATATGTTTAATGTGGAATTTATTTGTTGTGTGTTCTGTGAAAGTGAATCAGAGATTGTGTTGGCTCAGGTGCGGAGGATGGTCGGGGCGCTGGTCGCGGTGGGTCGGGGTAAACTGTCCATCAGACAGGTTCAGGACCTGTTAGACAGCAGGGACAGCATGGCCTATCCTCAAAACATGGCAGCTCCGCCCTACGGCCTCTTTCTGATCAACGTGGAGTATAACGACTCGGGTAGAGCCTTACTTCCTTCTTCCTGCAGATATGATTTTCTTTTTATTTACTACAGTTCAAATCCTAAGTGCTGCTTTTGCTGTTTCTATACAGATCTGAAGCCTTCCATAGAGGACACTGACTGCTTGTGAAAGAAAAAAATAGCAGCACAAATGGTAACCTGTAAATAAAGCTTGTATTTAACATTAATAAACGGTGTCAGTGCTTTTTAACAGGTAAAGCTGTTCCTTAAAGTTTTAAAGAGCAAGCTGCACATCATCTGTTATTCGTTTCAAGAGAAAGAGTGAGGTTTAATGCTGCAGAAAGATCAGTTATATTATAGTAGCTATCATAGACTGATCTTTCTGCAGCATTAAACCTAGGCTTGTGTGATATTGATTTCTCTATTAGGGGAAAAAAAAAAATCGTGATAAACAATTTAATCATCCAGAACTGACGGCTTAAAATGAGACAAAAACAAGCATTTTCCAGCAGTTCTGGTTGCAGGATGGGTGTAATAATGGTCAGGAACTGCTTAAGGGGAGTGGTAATCGCATACACTTGCGAAATACATAAATGTCTGCAGGCTACATAATATAATATACTCTCTAGATTTCATATAGAGATGAATAAATTGTCCTATGGCACAAGCTTAAAAGTAACTATACCTAGCTAAATAGTGTGTTTAGTAAATTATTACCACTGAAAAAAATTATCAAATTATTTTTCTACATCGGCATCCCAACACACACCGTTGCGTTTTATTTCTGATATATATATATATATATATATAAAACACACGATTGACACGCGGTAATTTCTCGAGTTTCATTCTAACAATACATCATCATTCAGACACGGTATCACCACACAGAATTCCACATGTCGCTGTATTTCTAGGACAAGAAGCATTCAGCACACACAGCAGCCGTACACAGAAGTCTACAATACAGGCAGAACATCCAGTCACACACGTACATGATACGTCTCACACCAGTTGGGAGTGTTGCATATTGTTTGGGTCATCCTCGGGGACGCCATCATGATTTAAAGCGCTAATGATTTAGTTCGTTTGAAAAGGGATAAAACGCTCGAGTGCCACCAACCAGATCGGGAGGTTAGAAGTGTCCGTGAGAAGCGTTTGGATCGTCGTCTGGGCCCAAGCGATGCGAGCTTTTATTTCGTTTACGAATCCGTTTGCATGCTACGCTCCTTATGTAAACATGAACGTAATCAAGAGGGATGAGAGAAATGTTTAAACCCTGAAGTCAAGCAGGAATGTTTCTAGCAGGCAGACTTTTTTGTTTTACTCATTATCATATATTACGCTGATTGAAAAAATAAGGCGGAGGTGCCAAAAGCTGTTTTCGTTTTTCCCCACTCGTTTAAGGGATACTTCTGTAAACGGTGGTTTTCACAGTTAAAGCTGTGGATATGAAGGCAAATACTAGCAGAAAATATATATATATATATATATATATATTCACTGAAGGGGAAAGGACAAGGGACTTGGACTCCCATTTGCATCAGTAGCTTTGATTTTCTGCCAGATTTCTCCAGCTGAACTGTCTGCATGAGACATCTGGGGATAAACCTAACTATAAAGGTTTTTACGGTCAAGTCATGATTAGGATTTCCATAAAAACGAACAGGTTGGTGACAATCATGAAGTGAATAATGTTTCACAGAGTCAGTTGCATATCGACTTGTTTCATCAAGCACTTATGTTTATGAATAAAATATCTTTTAAGATGCAGTCTCTTGTGTTGATAGTGATACAAAATGTTTCACACTATAATTTAATTTGCTAGAATGACTACCCTGAAGAAGCACAGAGAGAGGATGTGCTCAATGGGGCTGTAAATGAGCCAGCGTGCTTGAAAAGCAGCCGTGTACGTGAAAGATGATGTTGCACACCTCGTCATGGCTCCCTCACACCATCAACATCAGCCTTAACAACTTAACATTACCCTTTAATTAGAATATTATATATTTTTCACTCTTTGTACTTCTTGATTAAAACCCACTATTGCATTGTGTTGTATGTACAGTCCTTGAAATAAATGATTGTGATATTTAAGGTGTACTGGTACAATCAGTACAGGCACAAGACTTTGGCTGATGAAAAACGTCAAATTTGTACAACCTTTAACTTTGGCAACTTTATTTGTAAATGTGATCGAAGCCAATAATAGCTACCATTTTTTCACCAGCATGGATGCTTTTGAGGTACTAAATCAAATACCACAATTATAATACTACTACTAATAATAATCTCTTCAAACAACTGAAGACAATCTGCACCTCATTCAGAGGTCTGCTTGGTTAGAAATGTTGTATTTAAACCTTAAAATATAAAATCAAGCACATATAGCGGAAATATATATATATAAAAAAAAAAAATAAAAAAAAACTTCTGGTGACTCCTGTTCCCTAGATGAGCATTCCCTAATACAGGAACAGCAGAACTAAAGAAGTTATATTTGTCACGTTAACACCAATATTTTCACTAAAAATTGCTCAAAGCCCTCTGAGCAAGCAGTGCACAAATATAACCTAATGACCTATTCGCCTTATTTATGCACTCGACAGGAAAAAAAAAAAAAAACCCTAAACATTCAGATTTTTATTAAGAGGTACAAAGAGTGAAACCGTAGTAATATTAAAACCTATAAAGAGAAAATCTAAAATAAGACATTTCCACATCCTCTATAATGTTCTCCACAGCGCAGTTCTACTCCCAGCCTAAACCGCTGCCGAAGACGTGTGTCCCTTCTCCTCAGTTTGCTATTTTCTCGATTTCGTCCAAATCGTCCGTGTCCAGTTTTTCGATTTTCTTATCTGTGGAAGAGAGAGGTGTTGATTTCATTGGATTCGCTTGGTCTCTGGTGAACGTGGTCTGTGGGTCACATTCATAGAAGTAGCAAATTTACACAATCTAAACATGTATTTAATGTTGTGCTTTTCTATTTTTTCCAACACTAAACGGAAATAAAATTGTAAAAAGTCGTGACCGAGAAATGAAAAACTGAGCGAAATCATTTGCATTCGTCTCTTTACAGCGTCATAGCTCATTTACATAAAAGGCAAGAAAAATCTCAATCCAAACATCACTCAAGATGGTTTCGACTTGACTGTGGTCACTTTTGTAAACGCTGGTGTGAACGCAAAAACCTATTTCTATGCTCAGTCTGTGAAACAAAAAAGCATGGCATTTACTGCAAAGTTTATTAGGCTCAGGTTTAACTTACTGAAATGCTCCTGAATGCGGTTGAGAACGTTCATGCTAAATCGGCTGTCCACCATGTTGATCGCCAGTCCTCTTTTGCCGAATCTCCCCGTGCGCCCGATCCGGTGCAGGTACGTCTCGTTGTCAGGGTTTCCATCCTTATCCACCGGTAGATCGAAATTAATAACCACAGAGACCTGCTCCACATCGATACCTGGAACCCATATGGATGAGATTGAGGCCAGTCAGAACACATCCCGTTTATTTATAAATAAATAAATAAATAAATAAATAAATGCCTTTGTTGCTGATTACATCAGTGCAGAGCACCATCAAGGAAAGCATGGAGCACCTGTACCATAAAACGTGCACCTTTATAAAGCATGATGGCTTTTTTGCTATTACATCTGTGCTGTGAATTGATGATGTGTGAATCTGGCGTTTTTCATCACGCACACTATAAACACTTTGTAACTGCAGCTGCTCTTTATTGCTTACAAAAGATCCAGATAATGAACGAACATGACCGAATCCTTTTAACATTAACGCCATTAGCAATCAGCATTTTTCATATTGGTGCATCACAGAGCAGCAGAAACGGCTTTAAACCTGAACCTCACTTCTGTCTTTAAACGTTCTGTTTATCATACAAACCCATGGTCCATGTTCAGAGAGTAAACTCTATGTGAACTATAAATTATTTACTGATCTAAGGGCACATGGTCAAAGCAGTTCAATATAACAAACTTGACCGTCACCTCTGGCACAGACGTTCGTAGTGACCAGGACTTTCTCTTTGCCGTTGCGGAAACGCTCGATAACAGCCGCCCTCTGTTCCACCTGCATCTCTCCGCTGAGTAGCGCCACCTGGTGTCCCTCCCTTGACAGCTCTCCTGCTAGCCAGCCTGCTGTTTTCCTGGTCTGTATACAAAAACACAAGCAGAATTATTTACTCCTTCGGTCTAACTACCTTCGGATATCGTCCAGCTGAGAGGATAGGTTATGAACGTACGTGACAGAAGATCATGGCCTGTGCGATAGTGATGGCACCGTAGATGTTACAGAGGGCTTGGAACTTCTCCTCCTTGCAGTTGCATGACACGTAATACTGCTTAATGGTGTCCAGCGTCTCCTCCTCCCTCTTCAGTTTGATGATGTTCGGGTCGGGGACGATGCGCGTGGCGAAATTCCACACGGTCTCCTCGAACGTCGCTGAGAACAAGAGCATCTGGCAGGATTTGGGCAACATCCTGGAAAATATTGAAGGGAAATTGCAGGCGCGCACATTTTGGGTTAAGCGCTTTATGATTTAGTTCAATTCCGAGTGCTATAATCATTATAAAGTAATTCTTTATGCATCTTACAGCAGTTCTGAACAATTTGGCTGCTTTTAATGCAATTCCATTTGCCTGTATTGTACAGAAAGTGTGCACATACACACCTCTGAATGCGAATACTTTGGTCCTGGTGACCCTGCGTGGCGATCATGACGTCTGCCTCGTCCAGTACAAACACTTTAATTCTCTTTGGGTCGATGAATTTGAGCTTCTGGCACCAGTCCAGGACCGTACCGGGGGTGCCGATCACAATCTGCTCCTGGAGCTTCACCCCTCTCTCCACTGGACAAAACAGAAATCCGCTGTATGAGCACGTTTCCGATACAATCAATCATCTTTAACACTTCATTACACAAACACCATTTAAATCATTAAGCGAATCTTTACTAAAGAGTGAATATGACCGGCATAACTGGACACGCGCTTAAAGGATACGTGGAAGTAGTTCATTACTGACAGAAGCATAGTATAAATGTGGCCTGAAATACAAAAAGGCTCACGTTTGTTTCCTCGGATCGCATACATCAACTGGACTTCAGGGTAAAATTTGCCCATCTGCTCGATGACCTTGCCCGTCTGGAGGGCGAGCTCGTATGTAGGCGATACACACAGGCACTAAAATACAAACAGGAAAAAAAAGGAAGGCACAAAATGAAAAATGGGAGAGATCATGAAACATAGATGACAGTCTTTCTCGACACTTGGTCCTTTTTCCTGCTGTCAGACTGTAGCTTCTTTGTAGCCCTTCACACACAGTATTTTTCAGTCTGTTAAAATTTCTACAGTCTAAGCTTCAACAGAGAATCTAGATCATTGAGTTTTTAAATTAAACATGTTGCAAAGTGTGTTAAAAAAAATTTATGAAATGTTAAAATAAGAACCAAAATCAGAAAAGCAGAAAAATAGTGTAGGATGAAGCAGCCATTGTGTATCGTCTGTCCAGTCACTGTTTTGACGTGTATTGGGATAGATGTCTTTAATAAGACCTTTTTATTTTAAAATACTTTTAAACAAGTGTCCCATCCTGCCTTTAGGACCAAATCCTTCATGGGAAACGTCCCCTTTACTGGATGGCTTTAATCTGCGTCTAGTCTGTGTGTCCACTGCTACAACTGGAGACAGGGGCTGCCAGACTGGACATTAAAAAGTTCATCTAAAGTTAATCCGTCACAACCGCACAAAACTACACTATTTAAATAGAGCTAATGAAGACAATATGGTGGATCAATAACACAAACATGACGACTAACAGACTAGCGCTACAGACATCTGAAAATTTTTTAAAAGAATAAAGCTCAGCCTTTATGCGCATTAGATATGTACAGCAAAAGGTCTGATTTTGGGTTGGGTTTGAACAACCTCATTGCGTTTCGCCAAGTTCTGAGGTAATGATGTGGGTCATACCTGAGGCCATTTGTTGTTGGGATCCACGTGGCTGAGCATGGCCAGGACGAAGGCGGCAGTTTTACCCGTACCGGACTGAGACTGCGCTATAAGATTCTGTGGCCTGGGGGAGGGGGGAGATAAAGGCACAGTGATGTTAGAGTGGCCATTTTTAATAAAGTTGAACTACTGTGGCAAGTTTTACAAGATTAGCTCTACTGCCTCCATCTAAGGAATTAAGTGGCAAGATTTTAAATTGTATTACTGGTTCTTTGGCCCTCTAGGGAAATAAAATCTGAGGCAGCATTTCCGGTTGAGCAAAATAAAACACCTATTGTATTATTATGGTTACAGCAAAACTGTATGGTTTTAGCACTGCATACTAACAAAACATACACTGATCAGCCATAACATTATGACCACTGACATGTGACGTGAACAACACTGATTATCTCATCATGGCACCTGTTAGTGGGTGGGATATATTAGGCAGCAAGTGAACATTTTGTCCTCAAAGTTGATGGTGTTAGAAGCAGGAGAAATGGGCAAGCGTAAGGATTTGATCAAGTCTGACAAATTGTGATGGCTAGGTGACCGGATCAGTGCATCTCCACAACGGTACTGCCTGATGGCTGTGGCCTCTTTCAGCAGGATAATGTGCCGTGCAAAAAGCAAAAAAAATGGATCAGGGATGGTTTGATGACCACAACAACAAGTTTGAGGTGTTGGCTTGGCCTCCAAATTCCCCAGATCTCAATCAAGCATCTGTGGGATGTGCTGAACAAACAAGTCTGATCCATGGAGGCCCCACCTCGCAACATCTTGGTGCCAGATACCACAGCACAACTTCAAAGATCTAGTGGAGTCCATGCCTCGATGGGTCAGAGCTGTTTTGGCAGTAAAAGGAGGACCAACAGAATATTAGGCAGGTGGTCATAATGTTATGCCTGATCAGTGTATCTGCCAGTACTCTAGAATGTAGTCTAATGACAATTTAACTGCAGTGATAATATGAGGTCATTGCTCAGCTCTAGGAACACTGCCATTCAACATGCTGGGGTTTCCAGAAAAGCTGTCTGTCTACAACAAATTACTCAAACGCTTTTCTTCAGCTGGCATCAGTGTAAAGCCTAGTGTCACAGCCAGAAATGTGCCAAACTAATTTATTTCCAAACACTTAACACTGTTTCTCCTTTAGGTAAGTGTGGGCTCCTGAAAATAAACATGACCGTGATAAAACCAAGATGACGTGAGAAAAAAATCCAACAGAAACTGCTGATCTTCATTTCGGGTTAAATCAGAATAATTGCACTGATGCATACTTTATTGAACATGTGCTTTAATGCGATTGGTTCATTCTGAACATGGCCCCATTATAAAAGGCTCTGCACAGATACGCAACCAGGTTATCGTCACTTATTTTTTCCCATAAACTGTTGAATGTGTGTATGTATTAATTTAAAACTTAAATTAATACATACACAATTTCAAAATTTAAATTAATACATTTCAATTTCTTAATTGAAAAAGACTATAAATAAAAGATTTTTATGAATAATTCTCCAACACTAGTCAGAAATTCTGAAGAGCTAAAATAGTTTAAAATCACATGGTGTTAAATAATTTAACTAATCATCAACCTGGAGAGCATAATTAACCAAAAACAAACTGTTCACTGAACTAAATATTGATCAGTTAGGTGTTTAAAATCACTTACGGCTCCGCAAGCATCATGGGCAAGGCGTTCTCCTGGATTTTGGAGGGTCTGTTGAAGCCCATGGCATAAACACCTTTAAGTAGCTGAGGCTTCCTACAGACACAGTTACAGACACATCAACACGAGGCCGAACGCTGAACACTCATAACCTCTGCAAGAGCGCAAACTCACAATCGCAGCTCCTCAAACGACTTGACGGAGTAAAGCGGAGAGTTGGGATCCCTCTGAAGAACTTCCACTTGGTTAGTGTTGTTCACCAAATTGCTTCGTATCAACTTGTTCAACAGTGACTGAGCCGCTTTGTCCTCTACATGACAAAAATCCCATTCAGAAATCAAACACACGCTCAGTATAAACACTAACAAGACTAAGGTGGGTCGTGATGAAGGGATGAGATGAAAACTGACCTTTTTCTTCCTCCTCAGTCTTCTCTGCTTCTCCCTCAGCCTTGGCTCCTGAATACAATGAGGAGAACTGGATGTAAAAGTCATGTAGTGGAACAAACAATGACAAATATCGTTGTAAAGCAAATCAAGAATAATAAGTGGCAAATACCAAAACGTGCAATTTACCATTTTCTTCGGCTTTTGGTTTGTTTTCCACTTTTGGTTTGTTTTCCTTTTCAGTTAATTGAAGGTTGCTTATCTGTGGAATTAAAAAAAAAGCACCATGTTCATAGAACTTAATATTTAAACAAACAAATACATACATACACAGCTCTGGGAAAATAAGAGACCACTGCAAAATAATCAGTTTCTTATGGTTTTTTTTCTTACAGGTGCATGTATTGGTGAGATGAACAGTTTTGTTTCATTTTATGGGAACTGCTGACAATATTTCTCCTAAATTCAAAATATAACTATTGTTATTTAGAGTGAATATTTAAAGGAAATGACAACAGAAATAACCCAAGATCATGCAGAGCTTTAATAACTTAAACATAATGCAAGTAAACAAATTGTGTTAATGCTTGGCTAAACAACATTAAGAAATCAGTACTTGGTGGAATAACCCCGACTTGCATGCGTTTTTCACATGGCTGTTGGGGAACTTTATACCACTCTTTTCGCAAAAAAGCAAACAGATCAGCTTTGCTTGATGGTTTGAGACCATCCATCTTCCTCTGGATGACATTCCAGAGGTTTTCAACAGGGTTAAAATCTGGAGACTGGGCAGTGGTCTCATTTTTTTTTCCAGAGCTGTATATGAATATCACCATGACACGCAAAACCCTGTTGAAACCGGGGCTAAATCCTGAAAAACCCCTTATCCCTTTACAAGTCGACTTCCCACGATAAATAGTACTGTTCCTTGGCATCCTATGTAGTGCACTCCTTCACCACGAGAACGCGGTTTGTGACTCCGCCCCCACTCCGCATCATTACCTAGCGAGCTAAACATTCAACTAAAACACGATTTATAGTGTTTATTTAAAGCGTCGAGTGCGAAACATGCACAAATCGAGCTCTTCGTGACAGTTTACTGTAATTAGAAGCCGTGAAGTAAAAAAGTCGCTAGCTTTTAAAACTCAAAGTGAAAGTTGACATGATGAACAGATAGCCTGTTAGCATACAAGCTTTGTTAGCTCTTAGCCTCGTTAACTTTCACTTTAGCTGGAGTTCACAAAGTTAGCTAATTACCGAGATAATACACGGATAACTTCGGAATATTTAACGTACCTAAATATTACCGGTTTATTGTTTAAAAAAAATTTAATTAACACATTAATTTTAGTGAGATGAAGCTCGCGCTTACCGACTCAGCTGCAGCTTCTTGTTGATCCACAGCCTGAGCCCAGGAATCCGTAGCCATGTCCGTAACTCAAATTAAAATACTAACGCTTTAAAACAAAAGTTTCTGAATTCCACGACTCTGCCGCTAAACTCAGGTGGGTTAAATTTCTTGGTTAAAAAGTGCTTAAATAAGGCGAATACATACAATGGCGTGCTGACTTCTCACAAGGTGCGCTGCACTCACATAACTCCGGGGAGAAACAAGTCTGTCAAAACTAACGGTTCCTAGTACCGGCTATAAAGCCGTGCAGGGGTGCCGAGATGTGTGTTAAAATAAAATATTATTTTATTAAATTGTATAAAATATATATTTAGTTTGATATTATCACATTAGCTGTTATAAACTAAAAATATTTCCATGATACACATATGAATTATTAGTCAAACTTTTATTTATTTATATAAGGGCTATAAATGCATTGACTTCACCAGTCGTTTTTCACAATACTGATAGCATCAAATCATGTTTTTTTAGTTTTTATCTGTACTGTTTAACCCTTAAACGTCCTGATACCATGTAAGCCGATCAGACATAAATTATGACCACCTGCCTAATGTTGTGTTGGTCCTCCTTTTGCTGCCAAAACAGCCCTGACCCATCATGCACTGTGTATTCTGACACCTTTCTATCAGAACCAGCATTAACTTCTTCAGCAATTTGAGCAACAGTACCTCGTCTGTTGGATCGGATCACACGGGCCAGTCTTCGCTCACCACGTGCATCAGTGAGCCTTGACCGCCCATGACCCTGTCACCGGATCACCACTGTTCCCTCCTTGGACCACTTTTGATAGATACTGACCACTGCAGACCGGGAACACTCCACAAGAGCTGCAGTTTTGGAGATGCTCTGATCCAGTCGTCTAGCCATCACAGTTTGGCCCTTGTCAAACTCGCTCAAATCCTTACACCTTACACATTTTTCCTGCTTCTAACACATCGACTTTGAGGACAAAATGTTTACTTGCTGCCTAATATATCCCACCCACTAACAGGTGCCATGATGAGGAGATAATCAGTGTTATTCACTTCACCCATCAGTGCTCATAATGTTATGCCTGATCGGTGTATTGATATTATTTGGAGTAGAGACTTTAAATTGCATTATTGTGCTCTCTTATAAAATGCATTTAAGATATTAAGTCAAATCTTTTCCTCAGAATATTCAGGAGTGTTAAAAAACAGACAGGAGGTAGGACATAGGCAGGATGTATTGCAAGTAAATATTTATACATTTAAAATATTGCATTATAGGTGGCTCAGTGTTGTGGTTAAATCCTGGGCTCAGCTTCACGCCCAGTGCTGGTGAAATAAACTGTGACCCTGGCCAGGATAAAAGTGCTTAATAAAGATATGACAAATTTCATGAAAATTCTTTTTTGTCATTTAGGAAACATCAGGTTGAGATTAACATTGCTGCTGTCACCGTTCAAGAGCTATTTTTTTCTTAATGTTTTTATCTTTCTACCATAATTGTAACTGTACAAACTTGACATATAGATTTAATACAGTGTTCTTTCCTACTGTGGATGCACTTCTGTTCAGTTTAACTGGCTTCATTCCACTGAACTCTGTGTACTGGGACATCATGCTATAACAGATGGTGTAATAAAAGAGGAGGGAATTAATTTCGTTCATCTTTATAAGCACATCTGTGAAAATCTTTAGAGCCTCATTGCTTTAAGTCTTTTAAACAGAAATTATAGTGCAAAGATCTGTAGTGGGTGCATACATACACGCACACACACACACACACACACACACGCACACACACACACACGCACACACACGCACACACACACACACACACACACACACGCACACACACACGCACACACACACGCACGCACACGCGCACACACACACACACACACACAGACACGCTCTCTCTCTCTCTCTCTCTCTCTTAAAAGTAGCTTGAACTACAGTGGCCTGGAAGTGCAAAAACCATTAGCAAACCCAAAATTATACCAAACAGAAGGTAAAACAAAAAAACACAACATTAAATCCAAACACAACATTAAAGCCAAAACACAACCTCAAAACCCAAACATAACCTCAAAACCCAAACACAACATTAAAACCCAAACACAACCTCAAAACCCAAACACAACATTAAAACCAAAACACAACCTCAAAACACAACATCAAAACCCAAACACAACATTAAAACCCAAACACAACCTCAAAACCAAAACACAACATTAAAACCCAAACACAACCTCAAAACCCAAACACAACATTAAAACCAAAACACAACATTAAAGCCAAAACACCTCAAAACCCAAAACACAACATTAAAACCCAAACACAACCTCAAAACCAAAACACAACATTAAAACCCAAACACAACCTCAAAACCCAAACACAACATTAAAACCAAAACACAACATTAAAACCCAAACACAACCTCAAAACCAAAACACAACATTAAAACCCAAACACAACCTCAAAACCCAAACACAACCTCAAAACCAAAACACAACATTAAAACCCAAACACAACCTCAAAACCAAAACACAACATTAAAACCCAAACACAACCTCAAAACCCAAACACAACATTAAAACCAAAACACAACATTAAAGCCAAAACACCTCAAAACCCAAAACACAACATTAAAACCCAAACACAACCTCAAAACCCAAACACAACATTAAAGCCAAAACACCTCAAAACCCAAAACACAACATTAAAACCCAAACACAACCTCAAAACCCAAACACAACATTAAAACCCAAACACAACCTCAAAACCCAAACACAACATTAAAGCCAAAACACCTCAAAACCCAAAACACAACATTAAAACCCAAACACAACCTCAAAACCCAAACACAACATTAAAACCAAAACACAACCTCAAAACCAAAACACAACATTAAAACCCAAACACAACCTCAAAACCCAAACACAACATTAAAACCAAAACACAACATTAAAGCCAAAACACAACCTCAAAACCCAAAACACAACATTAAAATCAAAACACAACCTCAAAACCCAAACACAACCTAAAAACCCAAACACAACATTAAAATCAAAACACAACCTCAAAACAAAAACACAACCTCAAAACCCAAACACAACCTCAAAACAAAAACACAACCTCAAAACCCAAACACAACCTAAAAACCCAAACACAACCTAAAAACCCAAACACAACCTCAAAACAAAAACACAACATTAAAACCAAAACACAACCTCAAAACACAACCTCAAAACAATAACACAACATTAAAACCAAAACACAACCTCAAAACACAACCTAAAAACCCAAACACAACATTAAAACCAAAACACAACCTCAAAACACAACCTCAAAACACAACCTAAAAACCCAAACACAACATTAGAACCAAAACACAACCTCAAAACAAAAACACAACATTAAAACCCAAACACAACCTCAAAACCCAAACAAAACATTAAAACCAAAACACAACCTCAAAACCCAAACACAACATTAAAACCAAAACACAACCTCAAAACAAAAACACAACATTAAAACCAAAACACAACCTCAAAACCCAAACACAACATTAAAACCAAAACACAACCTCAAAACCCAAACACAACATTAAAACCAAAACACAACCTCAAAACCCAAACACAACCTAAAAACCCAAATACAACCTCAAAACAAAAACACAACATTAAAACCAAAACACAACCTCAAAGCACAACCTCAAAACAAAAACACAACATTAAAACCAAAACACAACCTCAAAACACAACCTCAAAACACAACCTAAAAACCCAAACACAACATTAAAACCAAAACACAACCTCAAAACCAAAACACAACATTAAAACCAAAACACAACCTCAAAACACAACCTCAAAACCCAAACACAACCTAAAAACCCAAATACAACCTTAAAACCAAAACACAACCTCAAAACCCAAACACAACCTCAAAACCCAAACACAACCTCAAAACCCAAACACAACCTCAAAACACAACCTCAAAACCAAAACACAACCTCAAAACCCAAACACAACATTAAAACCAAAACACAACCTCAAAACACAACATTAAAGCCAAAACACAACCTCAACACCAAAATACTCAACATTCAAACCAAAATCAACAAAAAAACACAACATTAAAACAGAACATTAACATTATAATGAAATAACGCAATCTTTTGAATAAAGTTACATGGCGATGTATTTCTTCAGCATCAATCACAACCTGTTCCACTTCGTCAGAAACTTCAAATAAGAGACTATTAGTACATAAGTGCTAAAAAAAATTGACACCAACCAAAGTTCTTCTTGGATTTCTCATGAGTGTTTCCCCAACCAGCTCTGAATTTGATCTGACTGTCTCTACAGAAAGAACAACAACAGTATGAGAAATGTCACAAATTGAGTAACGGTCAAGAGCTGGACGTTCGTTTCATCAGCCTTTAGAACACACAGCCGGTCCTACCTTATTATAATTCTCTCCATAATGCATCGATAAGCCTTTTGATACTTTTTTTTTGACACTTCTTCAACTACTCTCACTGAGTCCATGTCTAATACATGAATAAGCAGGAATATCTTTCATCATGGGTATTACTGTACATTAGTAATGCACTATAATTAGAACATTACACTACATTAGTACTTCATATTTATTATTCCATGTTCTTCTTATGACTTCCCATTGATTATTTGTCTGTGAGATGAGTCATATACACACAGGAAAAGTCATTTCCCTGTAAATTGGGATATATTAGCAAGGACATGAGTCATTTTTGTTCCAAGCAGCAGCAGGAAGTGCTGAAACTGTGTACATGTGCCCGTAGTTTTTTTTTTTTCTGGCTTTTTGCCAAAATTGGAGAGCAGGAGGCCGATAGTGGACATCCATCTGGGCCGGCATCTTTTATTCAGGAGACTCACGTAGACTCCGCAGCCATCTTGTGGCATGAAGACAAAGGGATCACACTGTTTAATCATGTACATTTCTGTAGATACTACACACTATGGGATGAGTATCCTGGTTTTTCTTGGCTTTCCTGGATACAAGGTTTGAGGCTCATTCTTATGGATTCAGTTGAGAAAATACTGCAAAGGCGAATCAAGGCAGGACAATTATAAACTTTCCTGCTAGTGTCTAAACCCCCTTGTGTTTGCTGGAAAAGCTATCTTTTTTCTCCTCCACATTTACGGCTTAAGATTTAAGGATGTTCAAGAAGTCCGCCTGTTATGAGGCTTGTTTTCTGTACAGTGAGCATCGAGGCGAATGCAAATGCAATCTAGATTATTCCATCCACATACACAGTCGAGGGACGCTGCCTCCTGTCTTTTTTTTTCGCTGTGAATAAAGAACTAAATCCAGTTTCTTTCTATGAGACGAGAGCGTCGTATTCTGCGCGCGGAGACGCTGTCATCATTTCTGTCTCCAGAGCCTGAAAGATGAAGCCCTTAATAAAATACACTGTCTTTCTCATTTCCATGCACGGTCACCTGTATGGAAATGACGTACTCTTGCACACACTCAAGACTAACGAGACACAATACACACACCATGTACTTAAGTGCATTATTATCCAGACACCAACATTTCCTTTTTGAAGCCTCTGCACCAAAAAACAAAAACACACCTCTCTCTCTCTTTCTCTCTCTGAAAACTTCTCTTGTATGCTACCCCATCACACACACACACACACACACCCCCCCCATGACTTTGCAGCAGCAAGCGGAGCTGAAACCTGTAATGGTTGCCATGGAAACAGTCCAGTCAGCCAACAGCGTGTCTCTATCTGGCATGCACGGTGTACATGCAGAGCGCGCTCGCTTCCTTCGACTTCAAAACAACAAGCAGCCCTCCATACAAATCCACAAATCCTGTATGAGACGTCTCCCAAGTAAAAAAAAAAAACACACCTCAACGCTGCTTTATCATTTTCTTTTAATCACGAGGGCGAAAGATCTTTCTGGAAATCAGAATGGATTTGGGGTGTATCTAACGTGAAATCGAGAGCTATGAAAGATTTAGAGTTCGGAGGATCTGAAGGGGTTTTGGAGAAACTTAACGCTCATATATAGTGTCATACTACATGTTCAGATATCCAGAAGGTATCTGCGAGGCTTCTCATTTGGAGTTCAGTGATTCCCCTGGTGTTAGCATCAGGGGGGTACTTTTTGTACGTTTAGTTACCTATTAACACAGTGAAGCCTTTACTACATTTGAGTGCATTTAAAAAAGGAACAGAAATGGATCTGAATGATATTTAAAGCGACATGTATATTGTTCGCCCCCCTGAAAAAAGTAAAGACCTGTACTCTATTTAAAATTCCAGCTGCGACTATCATTAACCAATAACGGAATCCTAGAAACTTTCCACCGTATTGTTTGGGAAACCACCAAAATAGGTTCCTCTTCTGGCCCATTACCTCGCTTTGCCCAGCCATCTTTTCTTTTTTTTTTTTTTCTTCACTAAGTGACTCACTCTTTTGGGTGGAATAGGGCACTCCCATTCATCCTGGAGAGGGAGGCCCCATGCACCACGCCAAAAGGCATGCAGTGAAATGCAAATCGCACTCAGTATCGCAATATTTGCATGTCTCTAACACAGTGCTTTTGCTGTGCACCACGGCGGGGTGGGTGACTTCCCCGGAGCATTACGTAAGGGCTCCTGATGAGAGCTAAATGCTATTCTCGTTTCCATCTTCACATCTCCCTAATTGTGACTGTTCGAGAAGCGCTCCTGATGCCAGATTGACCCCTCACTGACCTTTTTTTTTTTTTTTTTTGTTCATGAGTACGTCTTCCTTTTTTTTTTTGGGAGTCTTATTCAGATGACCATCCTTCCTTGGCACCCAAGAAATGAAAATAAAAATAAACTGAGTGAGAATTTGCGTACAGAAAAATCTCAACTCCATGACAGTGCACTGCTCATATCCCATCTACTGAGGGGAACAGAAAATGGGCATTGCTGGTGAGAGGACACACACTAGGCGTGATCCGTTCCTGCTTTTCCTACAGCGTAGCTTTCAACAGTGCTGAGCGCAAGGTGCATCTGTTGCCATGGCAGCCTATCCAGTCCATGTGCTTTGAATGAGTGTGAAGCCCAGACTGGTAAAGGAGGGGCAGCAGAAGCCTGAGAAGCTCCTTGCCAGCATCCTCCTATAGACCTCCTGCAGATGATACTTGGCTTCCTGTGTAATTTCTATCTATCTGTCTTTCTTTGTTTTGTTTTGTTTTTTCTTGCAATCTCAGACAAGCGGCTTTGAAATGCTTCATTCTGATAAAGGCACTTCCCATAACATGAATCATTCAACACGTGCGGTGGCTACGGAAATGTCACGTCCCCTGGATTTACACACACACACACATATACACAGATTTACCCAGATTAAAACATTAGCCGGACCGAGAGGAAGAATCACTTATCACAAAACCATTTTTTTTTCATTCCATTTCTCAAAATCTTTAATATTACAGATATTCCCGTAGAAACTTTTTTTTCTCTTTTTTTTCTGTGAAATCAACACAACATTAGCCGTTATATAAGATTCTCTTGAGGTCGTCAGGTTCGTCATGCATGACTAAAGTACATCACTAGTATGAAAAAAGCCCTGTAAACATGAACACCGAATATTAATAAAACTGTGCGTGTGAAGAGAGCACAGAAATACATATTTCTGTCATGATTATTTGGCACACCTACGGTAAATATGTAGTACAATAGTAATCATAATGCGACAGTAAGGTTTTTGTTTAATTTTTTTTTCTCCTCTTTTTTTTTCCCCTTTTTTCTTTTTTTTTTTCTTTTTAACTCAATATACCTGATCTAACCCTTGTCAGCTTAGAAACATCAAATGCATGAAATAGCAAGAAAGGGGGTCGAGGAGTTGAGTTTGAGGGTGGGAGAAGAGGGAGGGTATTTCAGGGGTAGACCATGGTAATCCCTTAGTCAAGCTACATCCAAAACGAAAAGCATAAAAGGAAAAATCACTATTTTCCTGTCATTCTCTATAAAATTTTGCTCAGACCTCCAACACTGCAAAAAAAAAGGTATCCAAAGATTTAATAAATAGCCTTTTTTTTTAAATCTTAAATACATGGTGAATCTCCTTGTGAAATTCACCGTGGAAGAGAAGTTGACATTGCTATTTTACCATTAACATCATCAGCCAGCGACTCAGCTAAGCCTTGAACTACAGCTCGGGGAAGAAGATACTGGTTCGATGTTAATGGTACAATTTGCTCAGTCACTCTAATTGCTTCATTATATCCCAGTGGGACGGGCCGGCCTTGGTTAACAAGGCAATGCCCCCCTCATTGCACATAGCTCGAATGAAGTTTGGAAAACACAGTATTCCCTTCCCATTCCTGGGCCCCTTTCGTCCAGATTCCCATGCATGCCCGCCGCATTGTCCATCAGCCATCCCTGTTCAGATGGAAAGAGGGTGTCGGAGAGCAAGAGAGTGTGACGTGCTTGGTTGCCGGATGGGAGAGGGGTTGCTTCTTTACAATGTCTTTGGGTACACACATCAAAGGTCAAGTGTCTTTGGAATCCGCTCACGCAGACGAGGACGACTTGTCCGCCGTCTTCTCCAGTGCTTCAGCATCACCATCTTCCTCGACTGTTAAAAAGGCAGACAGGAGAAGAGTTGACATGGGGTGGGGGGTCTGGATGAACTGCATGCTCCTATGTCAGATTCTACTTCACATTCTCTCTAGATAGATACACGCACATGGATGGCTTAAAGATGGATTTTTTTTAAAGGCGTACAAAGCCTGGCTTGTGTCTGAGTGATAGCAAGACAGTGTGAATGATCTGTCATGTCAGGAATTCAGGCGAAACAGTGAAAGCGCTAGAACATGAATGGCGCATGAAGAATTGCGCACTAAACGTCTGAAGCTCACACGGAGCGCAAGAACATGAACATGACAATATCATAATTTGTAAAGCGTGGCGCACAGCAAAAAAAAAAAAACCCGTTACCTCGTTTGCTTCTCCCAATCTGGCCAAGCTTGGGTGGTCGCTTGTTCTGGTTGCCGCTGAAGAAGTTGTTGGTGTCCTGCAGGCGACAGGTGAACGAGAGGTGATCCTCGTCGTCGCCGTCGTTCCCGTAATGAGCCATTTTCTCCTCGCTGTATGGCAGCACCTCCGACATGCTGAAAGCACGAAGCCAGGCGCGCAAACCGCAGCTGCCGTTCCGTTTAACCCTCCCTCCTCTCTTTCTCTTCGCGAGCGAGGACAAAAAAAACACGCGCGCACGCACGCACACACACACGCATAGACACACGCGCGCGGCGGCGAGCCTTTTCCGCGACCGTTCAGCCTTCAGCGCGCGCTCTGCTTCTCACTCGCCTTCTCCCTCCCTCGCGCTCTTCTGTCTTTCCGTGAGCGGTGTGGACGCCCCCGTACGTGGGGCTTAAAAAAAATACACGGGAAAATCGACCCTTTCTGGGGTTTTTCTTTTCCCTTTTCAACAAAGAAATGCTGTTGGATTATTCCGCTTTTCCAGAGGGTTTTCCGAACGCGGAAACTCGCTGAGAGCGGGAGCGTCCGTTTCGGCGGAGGAGTGCGCGCGCGCGCGTGTGTGTGTGTGTGTGTGTGTATGTCTGTGTGTCAGTGCGCGCTAGGCTCACGAGGGCTGGAGCGTGGCGCTGGGGGAAAAAAACACACCTGAGAATTGAATGCAAATGGGGAAGCGATGCAAAACAAAAGCCCGGCGCAAGACTTTGTGTGTGTGTGTGTGTGTCGAGGGAGGGAGGAAGAAGCACGTCACCGGTGGCGCGTTTCCCCCTGGAGGGGAAGAAGCGCGCGCGGAGTTTCGGCTATAATATTTTTTTCCCCAAGGTTTAATAAATACCACCTACCTTATGTATGAACGTATTATTAGGTAAATATAGACTACCAAATAAGACAGGTGCCCTTTAGACACGCACTTAGTTAATGACTAGAGCCGGTCTGTTGCTACGCACAATATGTTACATTACCCCACCCAAACACACACAAACACACAATCCGTAAGACCAAGCAATCAAACCAGTATATCAGCCACATAAGTATTGATGAGACTTTTTTTTTTTTTATCACAAACAAAAACATCCAGCTAACAGCAGTGCTGTAGTCAAAAACCAACACCAAAGGGCTGGGGGATGTTCAGGATATTAGTGTTCAGGATATTGGCTATCTCACGAGCACTGGGAATGAAGAACGATTATACCTCGGATGGAACGTCAGGCCACCATGCGTATCCTTATTCACATTTATTTCACCATGTCCAAATACTGGCATGGTTTTAGGAGGTGGGAGGAAACCAGAGAACCCTGAGGGGAACCTGTACAGACACAAGAAACTCTGCATAGATAGTAACTCATATTCAGGATGAAACCAGGGATGCTGAAGCTGTGAGGTTCCAAAAGTTAGTATATATAGATTACATATAGATTAGCATAACAGTGTCACTGCACTGAGAATGGTCCACCACCACAGTAGTATCTTGTTAGGGTTCTCCTTTTATCAGATACTGACAAAATGCATGAGAAGAAAAAGGACACCATGTACATACAGCTATATAGTACTTATACATATAAGCTTTTACTACATGGTTTACTAATAAAAATGCATTCACAGGTCTGTCAGTCATTTGACATAATTTAGCAGCACAGCTGTTTCACTCTAACTGTACGCTAGATTCTGTATGATCAAGATGACTCATGCTGGAGTGAGCGTAGAGATGTATGACGCAAGCCTCAGTCCAAAAAGGCAGACGGCTGTTTACATTCCTGGGCTTTTTACTTGTTTTTTTTTTTTTTGTGTAGTAGGTTGGAGCGAGATATGATGCAAGCTCAAGGCCAGCCGAGCTTTTTTGCATTTGGTTATTTTTGGATTACATGTCTGTGTAATCTTCCATGGAGTTGGTGAAAATAGCCCTGTCTGATTTTGGGGAAAACTAATAGTCAAATCACTCACCATGGCACGCATAAGGAAGTGAAAAGGAAATGTGAAAGAGAGACAGACTGAATAAAAAAATAAATAAATAAAATACCCCGCTGTGCAACGGAGCAATGGCTGAGTTCTACTCATTTATTCAGTAAACGGCAAAAAGGGTCCATCCTGATGGGTCGATATAGGACTATTTTCCACTCTCTTCCTTCATTAGACCTGCTTTACTCAAGCAACAAGTGATCGACTGTGTTCCTTTGACTGCATATCCAGTCTGAACCAAGCCACGTTGAGGATATTTCACTATGTCGGCACAATACAAGCTGTTTACAGGCTAACCAGGGTATTAAGCGTGACATAACAGGATTAAGCTTTACGTTGAATCCTGAACCCAGTGATTTCAGCGTAACAATGCACTCAGCGCCTTTCGGTGACAATAACGGCTTTGTAACATGTATGAATAAAAAGGTGTGAATGGTTGTTAACACGGAGTCTCACTATCTACAGCTGCTATCACTTTACACCATGATATCAAGTGCAGGCAGCGAAACTAGAAACTCTCCTTAGTGAGGCCAGCTTCACTAAAAAAGCTGTGCGGACACACCCAATCTCGCTGGATCTACAGCCATCTAAGGGGAATTGAAAAGTTTCTCTTTGCTCTTTCATTCTGGATATTGATATTTCCAGACACACTACAATATTTGCCATTATTTAATTGATTGATTTGATTTAAAAAAATATTCATTACACAGGCAAAATGTATAGCATTACTGCCCTCAGTAATCAGTGACGTAGCATATTATATAAAGTTGTACAGCCTTATTGACAAATAATATGTATGTATTTATGTATGTATGGGGAACAGTTTTTCCTAACCTTTTCACACTGTTGCTCTACATTTTTAAGATATTTATTAGTCACATGATCACATTCTGTATATTCCAAATGTTAAACTAGCCATCACTCATAGAGGATTTTGAGGACAGGGGATATCTGTACTTGAAACACCGTGTCCAGGACCTGTAGATGGTACGGTCTATCCACCTGCGGAACCTGGACACAGCTGTGAAGACTCCTGGAAAGCCGGCATCCCCGCAGATGTTTCCCCAGGAGGCGAGCCCGTAAAGTCGGCCACCACACACGAGCAGTTCCCCGGGATCCCACTAGAACATCACAACACACACAGCGCTGTAGCCCTTGTTGCTTACACAACATCAACCTCTTCACTCAAAAGAAATTATGGTCAGGCTACAAAGTGGATTAATGGAGGGATAGTGGAATAGTGACGTGTGTTCTGAAGAAGTGGTTATAAATCGATGGGATTATTGATACTATAATAGATATGTATTCTGTCATCAAACACTCAAGTCCTTTCCTAAACTGGTGTGTCAAGGGCACGTGTGAAAAGGTTGTATACATGACGAAAAGGGTCTGGTCTGAGAAACTCACATGCCGACATTAAATTCTCTTATGATGACAAAAGTCAAACGTTTTATGATAATTCACAATATCACAATTGCTCCCAAAGACTAATCATTGATTGCTGATTAAACGATATCTGCCTCCTATCTTCCTTCTCCCATATGAACATGATGATGTTGGTAACATTGCTAAAGCCTAGATAAGGATCATGTTGAAATACACTATAAACATTTTGTACATACTGTATATTATATTTCTGCATTGTTTTATTATATAACTATTACACATTTCTTCCTTATATATATGTATGTCATCTTATCTGGAGCAGAAACATAATTTCTGTTTCTTTTCATCAAAATCTGATACCAAAACATCCTTATGGTACGTCCAAATTAAGACTACAAGACCAAAACAAATAGATATTTTACGCCCTGGCTAACCTCAAACCCTTTAGATACCTTGCATGCCTTCTCGCCTCCAGTATTGCTGCCAGCACAGATCATATTGCTTGTAATGCTTCCATTGATGGACTTGCTGCTATTACACTTAGCCGTAGAAATGATGGGCAGAGTTACAGAGCGAAGCGTAAGTGGGCTTCGGCTCCTGCCCTGGGGTGGGGAACCCCAACCGGACATCTGACACAGCTGGCCAGGCAGCATTCCTGTGTTTTGTTTGGGAAGAGGAGCCAGGGAAACGTACCTGTTCGGCTTTATTGGAGCCCGGAGCTAAAGCAAACATAGGAAGGGTGCAGAGATTAGAGCTGGGCATCTGGTTTATTCTCAGGCATTTAATCACAGCTTCCTTCTGGTTAGGATTAGAGATAATATTTACACTGGCACTGCTATCGATTTAAGTAATATACTGACAGTTGGTTATTAAATTTAATATGCTGGCCCATTTCAATCTTAAAAGCACCGGTCTATAGCCTTTATTTATGATCATCACCTAAATTAAGTAATGCTGCCATTGGATTAGGAATAGGAAGTTCATAGTGACCATATTTTCTATAAAGTACATATTTAAAATGAACATTGAGTCTATTTATAACACATTACAATGCCTCCATCATGGACAATTATAGTACAGAATAATCCTTTTTAATGCATTATGAGTTCATATTCGTAATATAATGCGTTATAAATGGTGCATATAACACATTATGAACACCAGTAGAAAGCAAACTCAAGTGCATTATGTTATGTGAGCATAGATACTTTATGGTGTTTCCCAGTGTTAGATTTGTAAACAAGTTTATCTCACTTTATTTCATGGCTGTTCATAATTTACACTTATAAATGAAAAGAGAATACTTTAAGCTATATAGAAAATCAGGACAGGTCTCAGTGGGTCGTATATATCAACCACTGTGCAATGTTTTTTGCTATTAGCAATATAGTGTTACTGTACAAACCCCCCTTATAACGTATTCATACAGTATAATTCACAATGCATTATATTCGTTGATAGAAAGTGTAAGGAATGTTCAAGCATAATTGCATATTCATACGTTATTAACATATTAATTGCAACTCAAACCTCTTTACGCAAAAGAGCTGTACCTTAATGAGCATGATGTCTGCATTACTGGTGCTCTTGTTGTACAGTGGATGAAGTGTAATGGAGTGCGGCTTTGAATACTGCTCCATCCCTTCGTACTTGCCAAGAATGTTGTCTCCGGCCACTATCATCATCTGATCCACCCTGAGTGCAAGACATCTGCATCTCATTCATGATAAATTAGAGTCAAGTCACACCTGAAAGTCACTACAGGACAGGGACACTCAATTCAAATGCTGGAGGTGTTATAGTGCTACGACTGCCTGGTTATACTGGTCAATATTTTGTTGCTATGGACCATCAAAAGGTGCACATGGTGAATTTTTTGGTGTTTGTTTAAAAAACTTCAGGACGGAGGATCTCTCCGGTTTCTTGAGAACATGACAATGTAACAGGACCTCTGCTTTGCGTCAAGCCACATCACAACACCTTGTCATTGGTTATTTTCCTATGTCAGCATGCCCCATTGTGTGTTATTCCTTACTCCTCTTTACTCTTCACCACTCTCTTGTAAAACCGATCCATCAATTATTCAATGATTCCCTACTAAGAATTAAACCAATAATTTTCAATAATGATGGCTTTAGAATCTAATGAAAGGTTTTGGGCTTGATATTATTATTATTATTTGGCTTTTTTTTTTTTTTTTACATTTAGCTTTCAGCACTATTTTTTTTATTATAGACGTATCAGTTACCTTCCTGCACTTGATTAGGGTACCTACTGAGACACAGTGGGCCTGTATATGAGGTTTGAGGCAAAGAGCTGCATTCAATACTTCAGATAAGAGTTTGCCTTTTAATGTGAAACACAATAATGACACATCAAGGTTACCCATCTTATGGCATGCCAGCGTTCCCTGTTTTTTTGGCTTGTACCTCATCCAAAGGGTGGGCGATTGGCGCGAGACTTTGCATCTCTTTGCAAAAAAATGAGAATCATTTGCTAAGTAAAGAAGAGACTCACCTTGTGTTACAATGTGCAGCAGTGAGAACCCAATATTTATGCACCAGGGATCCTACACAGAAGTGCTGGCCTTTTGACGTTTGCAAAGACACAATATATTCGACTGAATGTGGTGATGGTGCATAATCACCAGCTCTCTGGCTCTGAAAGAAATCTTGACCTAGTGGGGGGGAAAAAAAAGAACAGATTGCTTAAGATTTATAGACCTTTCAGGCATCACAGATGGCTTATCTGAGTCAAGAAAAAATACCTCAGAGAGAAGGACAACAACAGATTTACTCGCCGTCTAACGAGAAATAAGAAAGATTACTGAGTGAATAAAACACCAAAAGCACAAGTGCAAGTCATTGTCCTTGCTTGTGGGAATTAAAAACTTCAAGGGATCCATACAGGTCAGTGGTCAGCCTGAGGGATCCTGTATACCCAGAATGTAGAGATCTTATAAATGACTGACATTAATGATAATCTATATCATACTAAAAAGATTACAGGCAAGGCAAAATAAAAACCACGGACTGAGCCTATATGTCCTATAGAACAGTTTACAGAGCGCAGAGTTCATTAATATTAAAAAATCTTCGACCAAAGGGTTCAACTCTTGTTCAGGCACCGTTTCACTTCAGTTCGTTCATAAATATTTAAGTAGGCCTTTCCACAACTGCCTAAATGCATAAGTCAAAAATACATAGAAAAGTAGATGCTGATTAAAAACCTGCTTACCGCTGGCTATGAAGAGCTTCAGAAGCACAAAGATCCAAAGCAGTATCCTGGGCATGATGGCAATAGAAGGCTAATAATTGTGATACTAGCTGGTTAGACCTGTCTAAAATGGAAGAATCACCTCTCAACTCCAAGAGGAAACCACATCAGAAGCTGTCCACAAGTGTCTACGGTTCCTATTTCAACTTGGCAACAATTCATGCTTCACTGAGGCAAATAAGTGTGTTTTCTCCTCTATTTCACTCTCCTCTTTGACCCAGCCAGCAGATATAATGCTTGCATTGTTATGGTGAATAAAATATGTAATGAAAATATCCCATTAAAATACTAAAGCACTTTGAAAACGAAAACAATGTCCCAGAACACACAGCATGATATTTTCTGTTAATTGCTTCAAGTGTTTCACTGCTTAGTATTCCCTGACCTGGGTAGAGTACATGATATATAATATACAATACACTACCATAAAGGCGGTGTTTTAAAGTTGCAGTTTGTAATTTTTTAATGCTCTCTGAGGGATCTTAATTCTGGGCTGGAAAAATGTAAACAGAAATGTGCACTTATGCTTCATCAGTCATTTATAAGTGTACTTTTTTTTTTTTGTCTCTAGTCCTGTCACCTTTGCTGTCTTGCCACTGGTTTGGTCTGTTTATCTTTATTTAGTTTGTCCATTTATTATCTTATTATTTTGCTGCTTCTGTGCTTTATCCTGCCTTTTTATATTGCTCAGTTCCAAGCCTTGTTTTTTTCTGTTCCCAGCTCGGCCTGTTTGTTCAGCCTGAATTATGGATTAGTCCGGTTTATTGTTGCCAAACTGTTCTTTGACCTGCGTGCTGCTTCTGATTAGTGGATTTGCCCAAATAAAGAAGATGCTGAGTTTACTCACTTGTCTCATGCCTCCTAGTACTGTACATTACATTATCAACTGTTTTATCATTTAAAAGGTCTAGAAGCATTATTAAATATTACCTCCTAATATATGCATGCAATTTCACTTCAATAATGTATCATGTATTCTGTGAGTTATGAATAATTTTAGACATATATATATTAATTTTAATTTATTTAATTAATATTTAATTAATTTTAACATTAATTTGTCTGTTTTATTTTATCTATCTATCTATCTATCTATCTATCTATCTATCTATCTATCTATCTATCTATCTATCTATCTATCTGTCTATCGATCAGTGGAGGCTCCATATCTATCTATCTATCTATCTATCTATCTATCTATCTATCTATCTATCTATCTGTCTGTCTGTCTATCTATCTATCGATCAGTGGAGGCTCCATCTCTCTATCTCTCTCTCTATCTCTCTATCTCTCTCTCTCTATCTGTGTGTGTGTGTGTGTGTCTATATCTATATCTGTATATCTATCTATCTATCTATCTATCTATCTATCTATCTATCTATCTATCTATCTATCGATCAGTGGAGGCTCCATATCTATCTGTCTATCTGTCAGGTTATCTGTCTGGCTATCTCTCTCTCTCTCTCTCTCTCTCTCTCTCTATCTCTCTCTGTGTGTGTGTGTGTGTGTGTCTATATCTATATCTATATCTATATCTATATCTATATCTATATCTATATCTATATCTATCCGTCAGGCTATCTCTCACTCTCTCTCTCTCTCTCTCTCTCTCTCTCTCTCTCTCTATCTATCTATCTATCTGTCCACCTATCTAGAGATCAGTGGAGGCTCCATATGGTGTTCACCCACCAAACAAATTTGTCATTCATTTGCTCCTGGCACTATATAACATCAAGGTCACTCCACAAAACAGTACTACATGATCATATATACTCCAGATCCTCTATATGGATATATATATATATATATTATGCATGGTAAATCTAACCTGCACTGGCCTCCCTGTGCTGGCAGGACTGCTGTATTTCAGCTCCTGGGTTGTAACATGGTTTGGAAAGATATCCTGTCCCGGTGTAGCTATCAGCCCCAGGGAGAAAGCAGAACAATGCCATATAATGTGCACTCACTTTGTAGTACTGCTTAAAGAGGTCAGGGGAGAAGGAATGAACACAGAAACACAGGCACAGAGAGATTATAAGCCGATAACACAGTGAGAAACTGCCTGATCTCTGCAACAAAATCTAGGCGTATCAGCTGACTGGCGATTGTGGATTAGTTCAAAGGAACTGGTCAAATTAATCTGGAGTGGTACATCATGGTGCATGGTAATCTGGAGTGGGAACGGCAAAGACTTTCCAGAATAACCGGCATATATCATGTCATTTGAATTAAATTTCTTGAATATTACAGTTCAATATAACAGATAATCTTATAGTTAGATAATGTTATTGTTCATTATCATATCAATATAAGGGATAATGTTATAGTTCTGCCAAATCACTTAGCTCAATCCATTATTATCTCGTGAAGCTGCAGACAAATTGGAGAGGATTAACAGTTCTTTAATAAAAGGAGTCCACCAAAAACTATCAAAATCTGTCAGGGCTAATGCATTTTTTTTTTTTTTTTTTTTTTTTTTTTTTTACAATTGTCTGGATCTGTGTTGAGGAAATAATACACATGACGAGCTATTATACCTAAGGGATGGATGCGGTTACAGTATAAAAACAAACTGGAGGTTTTCAGTGTCACCAGTGCTGGAGGACCTGCTATTCCTGACCTTGTGCTGCACTTACCAGAGAGAACGTGAGTATTGTTATTGATATTGCAATAATGATTTTATAAGACTGTGTTCTACTGTACAAATTACATGTAAGTCTGTTTGATCGATACGGTTCTGTATAGCTGATTTTTATTTTTTATTTTTTTAAAGCATGAAGAACTGCTTTACATATTCACTGCTTTTTGTCATTTCCATCATGCAAGGTAACGTTTCCATGGCTTATAATGTAAGGTAAACATATCTAATTCAATAACATTGCATTACGCACCCCATATACTCAGCTATAGTATTATGTACTCTCTATACATTATAGAGAATCATTTTTTAATCTCAGAATTTTTTTTATTGACACCATTGATGTGGTGGTATGGTGGAGTCTTCGGTTCGATCCTGAGTTGTCAGGGTTGCAGTGGATCCAGTTTATATCCCATGAACACTGGCCACAAAGCAGAAGAGCTCAAGGCACCAGTGCATAGCAGGATACCGTATATTTTCACACAACACATTTTTCAGTCACATTTATGAGTAATTTAGCATACCTGGAATTAGGACTACTAGTACAAACCCATGCAAAAACAAGAAGACTATGTGAAACTGTAACCTGAGCTCAGGTTTGAACCCAGGACCCTGGAGCTGCACTGCACTGCATTGATAGGTGGATTGACTACATTTATTTGCCCCCTGTGAAGGAGTAGTGCCACAGTTAATTTGTTTACTCACACCCAGTGTTCCTGGGATGTGCTCCGGATCTACTACTGGCATGTTGATGAACAGTCATGAGCCATATAAGTACTAGAATTCCTTCTCCTCATAGTTTCCCTACAGCAAAGGATCATCGGAGGCCAAGAGGTTGAGCCCTACTCCATAAAATACCAGGCGTCGCTACAGTACAACAACCAGCACTACTGTGGAGGAACTCTTATTCACCCACAGTGGGTGGTGTCTGCTGCACACTGCTGGAAGCCGTGAGTACTGCAGCCACGTCAAATCTTCTTCAATGCAGCTGACCACACTCTTCTGGATTCTTTGTCCTGTCTAAATCGGAGCATTATGCTTAACGGCTGACAAATAATATCTCTGACCTGCAGAAACTATGTGATCAAAGTCGTCCTGAGTGAGCATGATCTCTTCACGAAAGAGGGAGCGGAGCAGGTGTTTAACGTCTCCAAAACCATAGTCTACTACCTGTACAACTACAGGACATTTGATAACGACATCATGCTCCTCAAAGTAAGTGAAAGCAAACAACATTCGGTGGCTTTACCAGTTCACCTTAGATATTTCAATTAGTTTAAAACACTCTTAATTGTATACCTTCCATTATACTCTTTGAATAGTTAAGCCTTGAATAGTACCTTGAACTTTCTGGGAGAGGGAAACCTGTAGGGGGTGTAGAGATCAGACACTGTAACATCTGAAACTGATGAAGGAAAGAAAAAACTTTTGCACGTTTCTCTAACGTGTGGATCTAGGGGTGGATTTATGCAGAACTGCAGTGGGTTTCAAGTCTCTAACTAGAGCCACACACACATACACACAAACTCTGATCTATTTACAATGGGGCCTAAAAGTCCTAATGGTGATATATAGCATAAATAAACAGCATAATAAAGCATTATAAAGCATATAATATTCTAATACTCTTTGTAAACTCTTTGTATCCAGGTAGTCAAGTGGAAATGTTCTAACAATATAAAGCATCGCATATCATATAGGATTCTTTTTATTTGAATTTCTGCACTCAGTGCCCCTTTGTGTTACTGCGCTGCATGCTGATTAACTGACTCAAGTGTCTTGAGAGCTGGAACAGGAAAGAAAAGTGCTTTATTTTGCATAGGCCAACTTGGTCAAAGCTCGTATTTAGCTATAGGGCATTCGTAAAGCAGCTGAAGAGTTTGAAAACCTTTCTCTTATGTAAACATACTGATATGATAATGGATGGATGGATGGGTGTGCTGTTGTGTGTTTCAGCTTGACAAACCAGCTGACCTGAATAGTAACGTCCAGCCGGCTAAGTTGCCGAGCCCAGACACCCCACCAACCTACGGAGGCATGTTCTGTGCAGTGAGCGGCTGGGGGGTCACCCAGGTCTACAGCTACTATCTGTCCTCCGTGCTACGTGCTGTGGATGTACAGATCATCCCCAACTGCCAGTACTACTATTTCTACAGAATAACAGACAACATGGTGTGTGCCGGCTCTCCAATGGGAGGAAAAGACTCGTGCCAGGTAAAGGCAGGACTCAAAAACTAAATACAGATATTAAGTACACTTAAAAAGTTGCATGGAATGTTAATTGGCCAAGGTGTAATGAATTAAAGGTGGCTGCTGGTGGGAGAAAAAGTATATTGCCAGGTAAGATGTAAATAATTAAACTGAATTAAATCTAGAAATAAGGTTGGCATCGTGTCCAGAGTGTCTCCTGGGATAGCAGGCTCCATATGACCCTGTGTAGGTTGGATAGATGGATGAAATATCTAGAAACAGGTTATGAAAGATATTGGCAAAGCTCTTATACTTGGTTTAGGCTTGAAATAGATGACACCTTTTCTCTACAGTAGTTCTGGTACTAATAGTTTAACCATGGTTGCTGAAGAAATAAGAAAAAAATAACTTGAAAATACAAACAAATCAAATAGACACAGATGGACTGCAGTAGCATGTATCTATAAAACGTATCGGATTTTTATCTGTAAGGACTTTTAATGTGTTATATGTAAATGTCTCTCCATCAGAAATGCTTATAATTATATCTTTTTTTTCCCCCAAAAGAGGAACCCTTTTGACAGTACAGGTTGCACGGTACTATGCAAATTAGACTGTGGTGCAATGGGTAGTTGCTTCCTCTTAGCTTCAGGGTCATGGAGATCATGGCTGTGTGGGGGCTCAAATGTTTTTCCTTTGTTTCTGGGGGTTTTCCAGTTGGCTCAAAATATCCCATTAAACATGATACATAGACTATATGTGTACATACACAATGGACGGGGTGTATTCTCTCCTTATGCACACTCAGAATAAAATGTGAACTGAATTTGAAGAAATGAATGAAAAGAAATTGGTAAAATACTAGTGAAAATCCTTACCCTTGGTCAATACATAATATCACTAACTTTTCAGTACTTCAGTCTTTAGAAGATGATGGACACCATGACATTTCACGGTTTTGTTTTTTTTTTCTTTTTCTTTTTCATGGCAGGGTGACTCCGGCGGCCCTCTTGTATGTAACGGTTACTTCGAAGGCATCGTCTCCTGGGGCATTGGCTGTGCCAATCCATATTTCCCTGGTGTCTACACCAAAGTTCGTAACTACATCCGCTGGATCAACTGGATCATTGACACCAACATGGACTAGACTGTGGTTTTTTTTTTTTTTGTCTCTCATTTTGCAGCTTTTAACAAGAAGAAGTGACGTAACAAGTGTTCAGTGAATACATAGAGCCTGTGAGAAGCCTGAGGACACGCAGCTATCAGGCATTAATAAATGGGGGTCTGGGGGTAGAGGAAAATCAGACATTATATGGCAAGTTAAGAAATGCAAGAGGTCAGGTGGCAAAGTTAGTGTATTTTTAGCATATGAGAAAGAATGGGTGGAAATAAAACAAGACATTTAAAGTGTTAGCTCGCACATATTTCTTGATTATTAGAAGTAGCATAAGCTTTCTTACATTTTTACTGAACACTGCTTTACACACTGCTAAGCAAGTGAAAATATCTTCAACATGAGTAATCTAATATTTCTTATTACGAGATTACGTTTCCTTTAAGCTAAATTTATTGGTCACATATTTTTCAAGAAATAAAATGAGAAAAAATAGCTTGAAATGAGTAAAAACGCCTAGGAATGGGTTTAATACTCACGTACTGTGTTTGGTGTAATCTTATAATAGGAAGTTGATCAATCTTTATGATATTTTCACTTTCTAAGATTTCGTAAACTGGCTTATTCTGACCATACCTAGAGACCAAGAGGTCTCTTTTGATTTGTAGACAAATTCTAATATACAAGTGCATTTAAACAAGTATAATATCCAAGTTTTCCCATTTGAAAACCAGTTGTTTTACACAAAACAGTATATACACTCAGCCATAACACTGAAACCACTGAGATGTGAAGAGAATAATACTGATCTTATCACAATGGTAACTGTCAAGGGGTGGGATATATTCAGAAGCAATGAACAGTCAGTGATGGAAGCAGGGAAAATGGGCAAGCGTAAGGATCTGAGCGACTCTGACAAGGGCCAAATTGTGATGGTGAGATAACAGGGTCAGAACAAGTGCAGTTCCTGTTATGACAGTTAATCTTGATGGTAAGAAAAAAAGGTGATCAGCTGGTTCTCTAGTTTGTTTCTGATTTGATTTGACCCTAATAAAACACATTAATGACAAAAATATGAAAATAAAGAAAGGAACCACTTTACGGTCAGATTGTCAGGTTGAGGTGAGCCTGTTGTTTGTGTTGGCTTGTGACTGGAAGGACAGCCTTTTAATGTTTGCTAATGAAATGTCATTCTACCCTGCAATAAAGGCAGTATATGACTGTGCTGTCATTTGAAACGCATGTAGCTGGAGTATTTTTACTTGGAAAAAATGTAATATGTGTCACTCTCATACTCAATATTGTGTTTTTACAGAAATCCGATGCCATAACCGGGTAGAAACATTAAGCATAATAATCATACTACAGAAAAGAAAAAGAAAAAGAAAGGACTAGGAATGAGTAGAAAAAAAAATGCTTAGAATCCAGGTGTATTATTTCACATTATGTTTTCCATTTGGAAGAGCAAGTGCATAACAAATTTCACACAAAACATCACAGTCATCCCTGAGTGACCTTCGACTTTGACGTGGTTATGTAAGTCATGCGCACTCGATGCATTGAGGGCTGGAGTAAAGGAGGAGAGAAAATACTAGAACAGGGATTGGCTACATGTCAACTCTGAACGGAAATTCTGACCTGAGACACAGTCGAGACAGTCAAAGGATGCAAAAGGATAAAAAACAAAAAACAGACACATATACAAGCACACAAACACACACACACACACACCAGGACCACAGTGTCGAATGGGGGACCTGAAAGTGAGACATGAACTGGTGCAAGGCTTGACAACAGACTTGAAGATGAACTCCTCGGGGGTAATGGGGCTGATCCGACGGTCTCTGGAGGCTAAAGAATTTGCATACTGTCCCTACAGCAAGTTCAGAGTAGGGGCTGCACTTCTGGCCCATGGCGGCAAAGTGTTCACAGGTGAGAGGCTATAGATAATGTGGAAAGAAATTACCAGCACTTCTTCTACTATCTATCTATCTATCTATCTATCTATCTATCTATCTATCTATCTATCTATCTATCTATCTATCTATCTATCTATCTATCTATCTATCTATCTATCTATCTATCTATCTATCTATCTATCTATGGAGGCTCCATATCTATCTATCTATCTATCTATCTATCTATCTATCTATCTATCTATCTATCTATCTATCTATCTATCTACACAGAGTATATTATGCCCTTCTTCTCTGTACACGTAATCAACAGATTCTCAGTTCCTCGAACCGTTAAATAATATATACAGTATAATGCTATTGCTTACATAAGAAATGTCAAGGGAGGACTACCGTGCAGCTCTTAGGCATTCGAATGCACTCCGAGCAGATCTATAATTGAAAAATGTTTTTAAAAAAATATCACTCTTATAGCTCATTTCAGTCGAACCAGATTGATTACGAAGGAAAAGAAACACAGCTTCATGGTAACAGATAGAAAGATTGTGAACGCATGTAGGAAGTGGTCACTCACAGTCCCTCTGCTCTGATGGCAGTGGGAGACGGAGAGGACGTACTGTACTGTCTCTGTGTTCCTAAAAAAAAAATAGAGAGAGTGATAAAGAGAGAGAGAGAGGGAAGAGAGAGAGAGAATCTTTCCAGTCATCATGATTACATTTGTGTTTCATAACATGCTCCATGTTAATGATTAACATTGTGTGTACCATGTTCCAGTCCTGTGTTTGTCTCTTAATAGGAAATGAAAACAAGAACGGGAAATTGTTTACGTTCTACAGCATGGCAACTGACTCACGGTTTGCTTGTATAATCACAGAAAGTCCTACAGTTTAGCAAAACAACAACAAAAAAAATAACACAGTGTGATTGCTTAGCCTTGACCAGCACTTTGGTTTCAAAACAGGTTTGTGGTCAGCAAAGTCTGACCAGCCAGGATTGAACTGAAGAGCGATTCCACCCTGACTGATTGGGGTGCCGTATTAAAAATGTAACATTTTATTATTAGTTTTTGAACATCTCAGGCAAGAGTCAAGTGTTGATGATAATGCATTGCTGATACTGGCTGCATTTTGCAATTGGAATGAACAGTAACAATATTATATCATTATATCTAAATATCTGAGGTGCGCCTCTAACAATTCCAAAAAACATAAACAAATAATAATAAATATATAAATAATAAATAAATAAATAATAATATAAAAATGTAATATTAATATAATCAAATATAATATTGTATATTTAATAATAATAATAATAATAATAATAATAATAATTATTATTATTATTATTATTATACATATTTTAAATAATATATACATTTTTAAAAACACATCTTTTAAAACATTTTATAGTTGCATTTAATGTTGTCCAAATATAATACTGTATATTTAATAATATACAGTATTATAATAATAATAATAATAATAATAGTTATTAAAATATGTTATATAATATATACATTTTTTAAAAACATTTTTTGCATTTAATGTTGTCCAAATATAATATTGTATATTTATTATTATTATTATTATTATTATTATTATTATTATTAATAATAATAATAAGAAGAAGAAATTAAAAATATTTTATATAATATATACATTTTTAAAAACAAATTTTTGTTAACATTTTATAGTTGCATTTAATGTTGTCCATGAGACAAGCTAGTTCTTGTTATCACTTATGTTACGTACCTCTCTTTTTTCTCTCTCGAAATTTAAAACTATAAACAAATAGTCCTCCCTGTTGCAGAGAAACCGGGTTAACCTTAAGTGTTACAAAGAGACATCTGATGAACAGAAAACCTGATATATATAACTAAAGGGTTTTCTTGTTACATTAATAATAAGGGCAGTGGTGGCTCAAGTGGTTAAGGCTCTGGGATGTTGACCAGCGGCTCGGGGGTTCAAGTCCCAGCATCACCAAACCCCACTGTTGGGCAATTGAGCAAGGCCTTTAACCATCTCTGCTCCAGGGATGCTGTATCATATCTGCTCTGACCCCAACTTCTTCAGCTGGGATATGCAAAGAAAAGAATTCTGCTGTAATGTATGTGTGGTGATAATAAAGTCTTCATGCCCTCAGTTCTAAAAACCTCTGATCTGACTGCTATCAGCCTAACAAAAATCAATAGCACTGTTATATAATGTCATTATAGCTTTATAAACCCAATATGTCAACAGCAAACTTATCTTTGCGATCGTAATTTTCCCCCAAATTAGGCTGCAATGTTGAAAACGCCTGCTACAACCTGGGCATCTGCGCAGAGAGGACTGCCATCTCCAAGGCTGTATCAGAAGGCTATAAAGACTTCAAAGCCATCGCAATAGCCAGGTACAGCATCAGGGGTTATCATGACATGAGATTATTATATACACATTTAACTAAACAGCTGTTTCAGCAGCGATTTTTTACATCTGCTTTGTCTTGCTAGTGATTTGTGTGAGGAGTTCATCTCCCCCTGTGGAGCATGTAGGCAGTTCATGAGGGAAGTAAGTCAAGCGTTTATTCTTTAAATGTGTAGGAATATAAAGCAACGACTGTAAGTTATAAAAATATCCCATTTTTTTTTTATATCTCGTCACTAGTTCGGCGGCAGCTGGGTGGTGTACCTGTCCAAACCGGATGGGACCTACGTGGAGATGACAGTGGAAGAACTGCTGCCTGAGTCTTTCGGACCAGAGGATCTGAACAGGAAGAGGATGCACGCTATTCCGAACGAGTGCTAAGATGTTAAATCATTTGGAACAGTTATGGTGACATATTGCAGACACTTCCCCCCACAAAATAGAGAGCTTAAAAACATAAAAGGGGAAAAGTAAAAAATGATCGTATAAAGAGTGGCATCCTATATCTGGTAGCCGCTCATGAAAAATGTACACCGTTATAGTGATGGCAAAAAGAGTACAAAGGTTCCATTTCACTGGTGCTCATTTACAATATGAAAAAAAATATATATTTTAATGTGTTTTAGAGGTTGTAAATATAATTGTGTGTAAATTTTAGACCGTATTTAAGATACATTTGTGTGGCAAATAAAGTTGAGATAATCCAATAACATAGAGATTTAAATCTAAAGTCTTTCATAAATCTGAATCCGAGGTCAGAAAATATTTAAAGTGGGACGGTTTTCGTTTATAAATTATGTAATATAGAAATTATATAATATATTAATTTCATATATTATAAATTAAATATCTTCCTTTGAACAGAGATCTTTCAAAGATATAATTAAATAACACATTTGTGCAAATAATAAGTCATCGAAATGATTCAACAAATCTAATAAATAATTGAATAAATAAGTAAAAAAAAAAAAAAAAATTAATTAATTAATTAATTAAATAAATAAATAAATAAATAAATAAAGGTTGCAGTAAGGAATAAAATACTCAGGATGCAACCAAACACCAAACAGCGTTTTTGCTCCATTTTCCCCCCTGAATAAAACTTTCCACAGCAATTTGTGTATTTTATTAAATGAATTAAAGTTCACTCACTTTTAATATTGTGAAATATCTCTAAAATTAGTTCGTTCATGTTCACGCTCACCTTAGATCAGGTATAAAAGGTTGAACAGTCATCAGCATTTCTTCGATCACACAATGAAAACTCCATCCATTAAAAAGTTAAATAAAATCCTTCATCTCAACGATTTTACCTAAAACAAAAATGACCAGTGTGCTGTGGTATACTTCGAAAAAATAAAGATAGCCTGTATTTTGTAGTGTTTGTGTAATGTTTATTTAAATTAAACAGTATGAACAAGACATGGAACAAACAAACAATGCAACTTCTTATAAATTAAAATATCTTCCTTTAAATAATGGCGTCAAGAAGAAATTTGATGAGGTCAAGACACGAGAATTTTGAATGAACCGCTGAGAAAATGATGAAATTATTTTTAAGATGATGTTTTAAGTACGGAACCATGTAAAAGTGAGGACAAAAAAGTACGGTCCAACAGTTAAAGAAAGCTGCAACATGCTAGAAACCAAACCAAAACATGGCAACTATGAGGCTTTTTTTCATGCAAGCAAACACTTTTCACAATCACGCATAAAATGGAGAAGAAAGAGTGCGCTCAACAGTATTTTTTGGTTATAAACTGTCGTTCAGTTAGAAGCGTATTCATCAGCTGAATAACGTTAATGACTTTCACAGCTTTGTACTGTGGAGCTGTGGATTGACGTGAACGATTTCTACAGTGGACGTTTTCGTTACTCGGGTTGTTAATGCACTTAGTAGTAAAGAATGATCGAGCCATCTAAAGTTCTTCGGACATATCGATGATATATCCTACATTTAAACGTAAATCTAAAACAGCATTTGTGTGTAAAGTTAAATCATTTTCAGCACACAAAGTGCAGTACTGCCATTCCAACAGATCCCAGAAGTGGGTTTTTTGTTCCGTAGCTCATCTACAACAAACAGGTGGCACTCTCACTCAGTATATGTGTATGTGCTTTCATCCTGACAGGACGCTCGTCTGGGCATGAACCGATCTGTGAATGTTCCTACAGCATAAATCAGCAGCTAAAATAAAGTCCAAAGACTTTCTCCACATTGTAAGTAACATGGTTGGTAGTGCAACCCCTGCTGGCAGCAAAAAGCATGTACCTGGTGCTGCCATGAGGGATAAAATAAACAACAACAAAAAAAAATATATAAAACAGCCAGTGCATAATCCAGAAGAATGTTCTGCGTAAGTACATTTTCTAAAACAAGAACACATACTACACACAGACTGTACCAGGGCTCAAATCCCAGGCAAATAGCAAGAACTCCTGCTTTCAATAACACACAAAAAAAAAGGTCACACAGTGGAGTCCAGACCTGATATTTAAGAAATTTCCACAACCCACCTTTTTATTTTTTAGGGGTAGTGGGGTGCAGATCAGGCCAGGCGGGAACGTGGTGTCTGGGCAGCGTGCCCTCCGTCAGCTTCTCCATCCATAGGTTCAGTCCTTCCAGCTTGTGATGGAGCTGTACGGCGTCGTCCTCGTCCTTGGTGAGCGTGGGCCTGAATAGGCAAAAGTACTTTTTATGGCCGTTAAGAGCCAGAACATGGCCGGTGTAATGCGGTTTACAGGAGGACACGCCCTCTTCTTCCTCATCTTCTGAAAGCCTGGCAGAGGGCGCCAGCTGCAGGAGTGAATCCATCCACCCTCTGTGTTTGTCAGAGTTTAAGAAGGAGTAGTGAAGAGTCTGATATCTGAGAAAAGACACACGATTGGAAAAGGATTGGAACGGGGAACGCACAGCAGAAAAAGGGGGACAATATTAAAAGCAGGTGGTCATAATCTTATGGCTGATCGGCGTGTGTACCGTGCTATAAAATGTAATTTGTTTAATTTCAACTCATTATGCCAAAACCAGCAGAATATTAATCATAAAGTGAAAGAATTAGTTTGTGCATGCTTCGTTTCGTGCCATTAAATTTGGCACAGGTACTTGGAGCCTCACCCTGAGAATGAGTATACTTCCTTGGCAAACTTCTTCAGCAGGACCTGTTTGGACGCGTCTGTGAGCACCAGCACCACGTTGATGTGTCCCGGCTTTAATCTGACCAGATTGCTGGTGTAGGTCATGTCTGTCAACTCCGTCACTTCCACAAAGTTCTTCTTGGAAGGACGGCTGAAGAAAAAAACAAAACAAAACAAAACAAAAGGAGACACTGTAAATCACGGGAGTCCAAAGTTACAGTTAATTGGTATTTATGGATCATTCATGCATAATATGTTGCAGTGTAAAAGTGTTTCAATTAAAGCTAATTTAATCTGAAGTAGAAGATGAAGAAATCTGTCAGACCTGGATGTGTTTTCTGTATCCGAAGAGCTGCCTGCTGTCTTTGGGGATTCTTTAGCCTTCCGCTTGGCTGTTTTTTCCTCGGAGTCACTGCAAATTGGTTGAGTTTTAAAGTGAAGTCAAGGCCAAGCTACACTGCGATATGTCAAACTTGTAATGATGTCTCAAGTGTGTTTCAGCTCATACCTGAAAGCCTGAATGATGACGGTGCCAAAAAGGATGAAGAGAGCGGAGAAGATCAGAGATACGATGGGCATCACCTCTCGCCTGGGGGAGACAGAGAATCTAATCTGAGGGTTGGAGTATTTTACAGCAAAGCGTCTGCTCCCTAGTTTTTTTTTAATGCTCTCAAAATTCTTCTGTCTGTTCAGACAAATGTATCAGCTGTATTCGATCTGGAGAAGTTAGCAGCCTTCGTCATAAACCACACGACCGCATAATCGTACTATTACAAGCAGAAATTGAACGCTGACAGAACCTTAAAATACCAAGATTACGCCAAAATTCAGGACTACAGTCAAATCTCTTCTACAAATTAAGCCTCGGGTACTGGTGCTACAAGTGAGGAAGAGTGACTCCTGAAACGTCTCCTACTTACCAGTTTGAGTAGAGAAGCTCAAAGCAGACATGAGAAAGGTAATCATAAGCGGCGTTCAACCACCGAATTAGAAACATCTGCAGTGGAGAAAATAAGAATTAGAAATGACACAATATACTATCGGTACAAATGACTGAATTTGTCATTATCTAACGAATCAGATGTGTCCCAAATTGTGCAAAAAATGACAAATAATTTAATTTCATGGTAAATGCTGATGCAATAAGCATGGTGTTTATACACAGATCAGGCATAACATTATGACCACTGATAGGTGAAGTGAATAAGACTGATGATCTCCTCATCATGGCACCTGTTAGTGGGTGGGATATATTAGGCAGCAAGTGAACATTTTGTCCTCAAAGTTGATGTGTTAGAAGCAGGAAAAATGGGCAAGTGTAAGGATTTGAGCGAGTCTGACTTGGGCCAAACTGTGATGGCTAGATGACTGGATCACAGCAGCTCTTGTGGGGTGTTCCCGGTCTGCAATGGTCAGTATCTATCAAAAGTGGTGCAAGGAAGGAACAGTGGTGATCCGGTGACAGGGTCATGGGCGGCCAAGGGTCACTGATACATGTGGGGAGTGAAGGCTGGCCCGTGTGATCCGATCCAACAGACGAGCTACTGTTGCTCAAATTGCTAAAGAAGTTAATGCTGGTTCTGATAGAAAGGTGTCAGAATACACAGTGCATGATGGGTCAGGGCTGTTTTGGCAGCAAAAGGGGGACCAACACAATATTAGGCAGGTGGTCATAATATTATACCCGGTCAGTGTATCATAACTTTCCTGCTTAAATTGCAAAATGGGAAAGAGTAAGAAATCCTCAGTGTGGGAGTATCCCTGAATAAGCGGTTAGTTTCAAGCATGACTGATGGAGCTGACAGACTGACTCACTGAGGCGAGTTCATTGTTGAGTTCAGGCAGCATGGCGTCATAGTTGAGAAAGGTTGGATCTCTCTGCAGGAGCTCCAGCTGCTCATAAAGCTGGTTCTTATCGTCGTCACTCCCATTCCAACCGCCTGTCACTGTCCGGTACAGCACCTTACCTGCTGCGCTTCGTCTCTCCAGAATGATCACCTGTTAGATGCATACAGAGATGTCATTTAAACAGGATGTTAATACGAATGATTAATCTGAATTCTGAATAAACAACACACCAGCAATGAGTGCATGCATTTGCGTGATTGACTCTGACCTGGGGAGGCCTCACGTCTTGCGTTTTGAGCAGCGCATCACAGAGGGGCTGCTGCTGCCTCTGATAGACGTAGGCGAATCGCACCACCTCTTTAGTGTTCGAAGCGGCAAAGTCAAAGAAGGCGTCATTCACAGACACGAACGTCTCATCCTCCCCAGTGATGAGTAAGACACAGTATCTGAGGATGAAAGAACACATTAGTCACCTTAGATGTTCTGTTGAAACGACACTAAAATGTTTCCATTGTATAATTCGCTAGTTTGAAGTTTGCACCACGAGACCTAAAACCAAATCTACATGCATCGGCAGAGCCTGTGAATTTTCTTCACAAGGTTTCGCCTTCAGAGGCCAGCGTTATAGGATATAGCAGATGGAGGATTTGTTATATAATATAAAATCCTCTAAACTCGGAGAAGAAATACAAAAAGCAGAGGACTTCTTACTTCCGACGGCGGTGGAACTGTTTGACCGGACACAGCTCGTCAAAAAACTTCTGATTGACCAGTCGTGGCACCAGCAGGAAACGGTTACTAGAGACAAACTCATCAATGGTTTGCTTTTTGATTCCCCTGGACTGAGTGTACAAAACGAGAAAGCTTTATATAACAGATGTATAAAGCAAGAAGGTTATATCTGGAGCGAATGTGCATTAATAAATAAAAAATAAAAAGGTCATTACCTGTATGACGTCTGCAGGTTTCTCAGTGTTCTCTTTAAACAGCAGCATGGTGGGAGCGTACATGTTGATGCTGAACTGCTGCTGGATACGTTTGGTCCGAGTTTGATCGACGTAACCAAACCGCACGAAGTCCCGGTATGCAAACGCTGAGAGCTGCAAGCAGAGCGACACAATAGGGGTTTTGTCCTTCTCACAAACAGCACTGCTTGTGTTTCATGCCAGTAAGAAAGCAGGCAAGGACTAAAACAAACAAAAAATAAAAATAATAATTGAAAAGAAACTGAATAAGAAGAGTGTGATGCTACGGCATTATACGAAAGCATGCCCAAAAACTTAAAATAAATGCTTCTGCTTTAATGTCATTAACCTTTATAATATTTTTAAGTGTTTTGCAAAAGTTATTTCATTTTTTTTATGCTTCCTGAAGTACTGTCAGAGTAGTAAAGCGAGAAATATTACACTAGAAACCTGACAGTTTAACAAGATCAGGTTAGGTTTAGCCAGGCTTGTTCAGATTCAGACCAACAGGAATGCAGAACGACATGCAGGCTATTTATAATATACCTGCCTCTTAAAATTTCTCATTCTTTATTATTTAAGCAAAAAAAAAAAAAAAACAGGGACATACAATTAGAAAAACAGAGAATACATAACTAGAAAACTAAGTACTGGTTTCAGCCCTGATGAGTAATATTTTAAGATTTATTATAGAATAGATATTTCATATTTGACAGGATAAAAATACCTTGTAAAGTAATGGTACTGAAATAGCAGAGTCAAACAGTAGAACGCTGGGTTTGTTCTCTTCCCGCCAACCGTTCAGAAACTGTACGTAGTTATCATCTGTCACCTGATTAAAAAAAACAAAACAAAACAACAACACTGAGAAGTGGTCACTTAATGTCCAACATAACACGTCACATACACTTACGATTCCCACATTAAAGTTTTCCGTCTAACCTTCTCTACTAGATCACGTGGCAGCAAGCTTTCCACAAACTGCCTCAGGTTCTCTCGGGCCACGGTGTTGTGGAAGAAGGTCACTCTGCCGTTGATGAGCGCCAGGATGGACGGAGCGCCGCGGACTCCCAGATGAACAGCTAACCGTTTCTCGTAACCAATATCCACAACACCAATCCCCACACCTACAACCAAAGAAGAAGTGTAAATACATTCAGCTTAAAAAAACTTCAACGACTATAAAACTATTCCTAAAGGAAAAGTTGAAGATTTGAGCCTTAGAGAATTAGATGAATGGAAACAAATCCAAATGTAGGCTTTGTGCATTGACAGGCAACATGATTTGCAGGTCAATAGTGACACCTCCTGGTTCTGACTGGTTGGATGTTGGTGATCTAGAACCATCTTTTAAGCCTAAGCTTTCTCACAAGAACCAAGCTCAAATATAAATTTTACGTAAGGAATAAAAACACGACATGGTGTGCTGTTCAAGGAAATGAATCAAATGGATTATTTTCACAACGAATACAAGTTTTGGTCAATCATCAGTCTCTATTTTGCTCTCTCAGTTGAAACCCTAGAGGTTGTCATATAATAGAAACCTTACTGATGTTTTCTAGAGACTCCTTCTATAAATAATAATATTAAATAAATGTATGCTTACAGAAAACATCACCACATCAAGGATACTAAGATTTACATTGTTAAATGTGGTTTCAAACAAATCAATACCTTCTGCCCAATCAGTGGTATAATAGGAATGATGATATTTTTTCATTCAACACCCACCCAGTGGCTCCAGCTCCTGAACAGATTCCTTCCAGACGGGCTCGATATGGATGCAGCTGAAACACCACTCTGAGGTAATCTTAATCAGGTAGGGCCTTTTGAAGCTATCGGGCTCCACTTCCTTCATATACTTCTCATATTGAAGCAGGTGCTTGCTGTCTGTGAAGTCTCTAGTTGACTGGGTGAAGCGAAAGAAGGACTGGTCGAAGTAAAAACTGTCATGGAAGTGGTGGAAACCATGCGGGGCTTGGTTGTGGTGTTGGTTCTCATCGGTCTGACCGAACTGATCGTAGTTCGCTCTGCGATCCTCACTCGACAAGATCTGCAGGGAAAAAATAGCCACAGTGTAAGACATTCAATTCTAACACATCTTGCCAAAAAAATTATCTAAAAATATACTGCAATACAAAAATATTTAATGTGTTTCAGGGGGGACATTGATCAGCCATAACATTATGAGCAGTGACAGGTGAATTGAATAACACTGATGATCTCCTCATCATGGCACCTGTTAGTGGGTGGGATATATTAGGCAGCAAGTGAACATTTTGTCCTCAAAGTGTTAGAAGCAGGAAAAATGGGCAAGTGTAAGGATTTGAGCGAGTTTGACAAGGGCCAAATTGTAATGGCTAGATGACTGGATCAGAGCATCTCCAAAACTGCAGCTCTTGTGGGGTGTTCCCGGTGCAGTGGTCAGTATCTATTAAAAGTATCCTTTAATTCCTGTAAGTATCCTTTAAGTCATGTAAGTTGCGAGGTGGGGCCCATGGAGGCCCCACCTCGCAGCTTACAGGATTTAAAGGATCTGCTGCTAACATCTTGATGCCAGATACCACAGCACACCTTCAGGGATCTAGTGGAGTCCATGCCTCAATGGGTCAGGGCTGTTTTGGCAGCAAAAGGGGGACCAACACAATATTAGGCAGGGGGTCATAATGTTATGCCTGATTTGCACTACAACAGACCAATAAAATTTAAAATCTACCTCGTAGGCTTTAGCAATCTTGATAAACATGTCCTCTGCACTCGGATCTTTGTTCTTGTCCGGATGCCTATAAATAAAGCACAGCGCATTCTGAGCACAGGGCAAGCACTGTCACTTTAACATGTTCATACAGCATTACAAAAACAAATCAATTTCTCCATGAGCCGCCGCATGATTCCTCACCACTCCTTGACGAGCTGCTTGTAAGCCTTTCTGATTTCAGCCTGACTGGCATGTCGAGACACTCCGAGCACCCTGTAAGGATTGAACTCGGAAGCGGATACGTTTCCCAAAACAAGCAGGACGACAGCCAGACAGATCAGGAGGCTCAGAGAGGGCTTGGAGAGGACGCCCATCTTCTCAGACTGGGAGAAGCTGCCTAGATAGAGAAAATGAAACAAAACAATGTCATGTGTAATGTTAGTCATGTGAACTGCAGGAAGAAAAATGCATAATGATGCAAAATGGAAGCGAAACCAGACCTTAAATACGTTAACAGCCGGTCAGACCTTTCTCAGCTGGTCAGTTCCTTTCCCACCTGTTTAAGAGCAATAAGACACCATTTATAAGGAAGAACTGGCCAGCTGGCAAAGATACTCAAACAGTATGTCCACTTTAGACTGTTGTGTCAGCTTGATTATTTTTCAGCATGGATGTTACACCGTATTTACTGAAAAACAACACCATTTGTAAGGTGGTGTGACTTTTGAAATGGGTAAAAAGAAGGAGAAATGAAGCTGTCAAGAAGCCAGACATGTTCACGAGCTGAGAGGAAATCTCCATTCGAGCATTTCAATGACTGCATAAATCTCTAAAATAAACTTGTTTGTATTATTCAGACACGAATAATAAACACAGCATGCCCTAAAGTAAAAACTGGGACATAAAAAATAACAACCCTGTCGAATAAATAAACGTTTATGAGTAAAACAAATAGTCAATAGAGTGAAGGGACATCTGTAAATAACAAACTGGGGAAGCCGGCCATCACGCTAATTTAACCGGCTAGTGACTGCTAGCATGACTGCTAAAGAGAAGTGACAATCTAAATTCACAGCCAGGGGCTATTAAATAGAAATCAAACCAAAAGAGAGAAATACTCACAAAACCATAAATGGATCTATCAGCATCAAAACATACACTCGGTGACAAGCTCCATGGGCAGGTCCCGTTGCTAAGCTAGCATTTTCTCTCTAGAATTTCCGGTTCCGGTGAGTGATGTTAAGATACTTGGAGATAAAAGTCTCTTTAGGTGTGTGACTCAAAGGTGTTTGAAAGAAATAAAGAAATAAAGAAATAAAGAATGAATGAATGAATGAATGAGTGAATAAATAAATAAATAAATAAATAAATAAATAAATAGAACTTTAATAAATAAAGTAAACAAAAATTACAATTAATTCTGCAGACTATATATAATACCATTTTTCAGCATGGCATACCCTTTTAATTGTATTTCATTGCTATCCTATTTGTATTTGTATCCTATTGTAAGGCTTTTAAAAAATATATATAGTATCTTGCATTTTTTTTTTAATCATTACCTTTACTATACGCTACATAAAAACACATCCAAATATATTTATGTATTATTTTAATGCATTGATTTACATGTTTTTGTTTTTCGTTTGTTTGTATTTTTGGATCTTGAGTCAGTAATAAAGTTTTCATTGATTGACTGATTTACTTTAGTCAGGTTTTACACGATTATTATTATGATATTCGTTATTCGTAAGTCAGACCGTTCCTATTTTATTTATCAGCATGTTGTAAAGCAAACAGTCTGTGTCATGAAGGACAGAATAATTATATAAAGAGCTGAATGCTCTCCCTTCATTATAGCCATGGGACAGTGGTGGCTCAAGTGGTTAAGGGTGTGGGTTGTCGAACGGAGGATCGGTGTTCAAGCACCACCAAACTCCACTGAGGGGCAATTGAGTAAGGCCCTTAACCCTCTCTGCTCCTGTAGGCTGTATCATAGCTGCCCCTGTGCTCTGACCCTTCAGCTGGGATATGCAAAGAAAAGAATTCCGCTGTAATGTATGTGTGGTGATAATAAAGGCTTCATGCCCTCATTCATTTTATCATTGTTAAGGGCCTTCTTTTTAGAGCTTGTTTTTTTTTTTGTATTATTCTGAAAAAAATATTTTTTTTATTGGTCATCATGCGAAATGATAACTCTTTATGACTATTATGTGGTGTTTATATTACTGGTATAATTTCTACCAAAAAAAAGTTAAAGCTTTATGTGTCTGCTTTAAAATATTTTTTGCTTATATTTTTCTATTTCATTGGATGTCAAGGTGTCATTTAGCAGACACCCTTATCTAGAGCAACTTACAATTTATCTCATTTTATACAATTGAGGATTAAGGGCCTTACCCAGAGCCCCAGCAGTGACAGCCCTGGGATTCAACCTCATAACCTTCCACTCAGTGGTCCAATGCCTTAACCACCAAGCTACCACATCCCTAATACCTTTACACTTTTATTTTGCTATGTCTAAATGTACCCATTATAATCCTGACTGGATCTTCATTGTTACTTTTAGAGCACAAAAATATTCTTTTAAGCATACATTAATGTTATATTTAATAAAAGCATTGAATTTGTTTAAATAAAAAAAAATAATGTAATATTACTGTTACTACTGCCGTGTGTCTCTTCTGAATCACGCAAATATTTCATGCATCAACCTGATAAATTACCCAATAACTTGTCTTTTAAAAATAGGAGTGAACCTTATGCATTTTAATGAAGAATAATACCTGAAGGCATAGTGCTCTTCCATGTTCTCCAATAGTGTTGTGTAGATTAGCTTGTGTGTAAATCTTATTGAAATATTGTCCTTACACAAAACTCCCCTATTTCTATTATCTACTGATTTCAGCTAAATGTGCGCACACTTCATTCCTCAGTAAACTTCATCCTTTCCCTCTCTCCGAGGTCTATATGGTAGAAAGCACCAGTCTCTGTCCTACAGGCTGGTCATCAGTCATGTCCCCTCCCTGTTCAGTTCATATGATATTCATTAACACAGCAAAAACATCAAGACTTCTAAATAAGACCAAGTCAAACACAGGACAATTCACTTTTAAAACAGCCCGTTTATTCATTTAATTTTAAAAAATAAAAACTAAAAAGGACTATTTCATTGTCGCTATAAGAAACAGTACGGAAGCACTGATAGTCTTTGAGCCTGTCTAGCTCTTCAAGTATGTTCATTCTGTTTATGGGGTTGGAGGCAGTGCCTCTATCAGAGCAGGCCAAAAGGGGGCATAATGAGCAGGGCTAAAGAAGCAAAGGCAGAGCAGCCTGGTCTTTGATAAGTCAAGAACTTTCTTAATCTGTGGCCCAGTCCAGTACAGCCCAGCTAATCATCCGCACAAGCCGAACCCAATTCTTCCAGTGATGACTGTGCGGAAGTCCCGTCTCCGCAGCAAAAGGTCATCAGAAGGAAAACCAGGAATAAAGACGCAGCGCAGCACAGGGCAGCAAGGGAAAGAGAGATTAAGAGAAAGACAGATGTGCATAGTGAGACAGAGAGAGAGAAGAGAGAGGAAATGTAGTGAAGAAAAGACAGTAAAAAGCAGACTGCATGGTCTAGAAAGGGGAAACAAGCTGAGTGATGATGGTGATGAAGGCTATGCTGATGAAGAGAACGTCATCCTGTTTGCACTCTACACACTCCAGTGTTATTTCAGTGCCGCAAAACCAGATCCTGGTTATTTGCATAAATTTTATACTCTTACTATAATTATACAAGGACACCAAGCAACACAACTTGCATCACTTTCAACACCAAAGGAAAAGAAAAAAAAAAAAGAAAAACAACTATGCATTACAATTTTTTTCCAGTAGACAGAAAAAAAAAAGATCTTCATCAAAATGTAAACAAATTCACTCCTTGGGCAAGAAAGAAAGCATCAAAATCATCTGTGAGATCTCTCCTGACATCCATCCTCGTTGAGCTCCGTCATCTGGAGCTCTCAGCGGCTGAGGCAGTGCACTTGTCTCCGGGCCCTTCGTCAGGCTCCGTCCTTTCTTTCCCTTCATAAAGCCGATGTCTCTTCACGTGCAGGTCATCTAGAGTGCAGCAAGAAACGGTCCAGGTACTGTGAAATGGCCTCCCAGTTCCTCCAGAGGAAGGCCAGGATGATGACGAGGAGCAGGGTGGAGAGAGTGCGGCTGCGCGTCTTCATGAGCGGGACCACACAGTTCGCCACCGTCGACACGAACACCAGCAGCACAGCCATGACGGCTAGCAGGACGTTGATGAGCTTGCCGAGTAAAGTGCGTGCCGTGGCATTCTCCAACCCCTCCAACTGCACCACCTGCTGCTGTTGCTGCTGCAGTTCCATCTTCGAGATGCGCGTCTGGCAGGCCTCCAGTGCCTCCTACAGGAACGAGAGGGCAAATGCAGTCGATATGAAGCAACAGAATAGAATAACTTCATCAATCCCTAGGGGGAAATTAAGTAGAGGGTTTAACCTAAACAAGCAACATGCCTGAATGGTGAAAGCAGTGCATTTTTAATGCTAAATGAACATTAACGATTAGTTTATGTCTATTATTAAGTAAGACTATTATGTTTTGTGTTTTCAGCTACGCTCTCAAACGAGACAATGACTTATTCATCATTGACTTTTTTTATACAAGCCAAGTCGAAGCACTGACAGTTTTCTTTTACAAACCTTTATCAGCTTTGCTACATTACCAAAACTACTCAGTTCAGCTCACTGAAATATTTTATTAGGTCTGTATCTGGACTACTATCCACCAGCTGAAGATCCCTACATTTATTTTATTTCCCAAACATCTGATATAGCTGATGTGTTAGTGACCTGTATGTCTCTGGCCCGTTCGTAAGACTGATATGCGATTTTTTCTTCCATGCTGGCCAGTTCCTGCTTCAGGTTGAGAATTTCATTCTGATGGAGCTCAGTCAGATCATTCAGTTGCTCCTCTAGACGCTCGCATCTGTTCATGCACACACATACATGTTTTACAAACACAACACCAGTTTATTGATAATCCATCATTCCCATATCATTAGTCAAATATACATCGATCAGGCATAACATTATGACCACCTGCCTAATATCGTGTTGGTCCCCCTCTTTTACTACCAAAACAGCCCTGACCCGTCATGCACTGTGTATTCTGACACCTTTCTATCAGAACCAGCATTAACTTCTTCAGCAGTCTGAGCAACAGTAGCTCGTCTGTTGGATCGGATCACACGGGCCAGCCTTCTCTCCCCACGTGCATCAGTGACCCATGACCCCGTCACCGGTTCGCCACTGTTCCTTCCTCAGACCACTTTTGATAGATACTGACCACTGCAGACCGGGAACACCCCACAAGAGCTGCAGTTTTGGAGATGCTCTGATCCAGTCGTCTAGCCATCACAATTTGGTCCTTCATCAATCTCGCTCAATTCCTTACACTTGCCCATTTTTCCTGCTTCTAACACATCAACTTTGAGGACAAAATGTTCACTTGCTGCCTAATATATAACGTATAATGTAATGCCTGATCGGTGTATGTAAATGGATATGAGGTTTCTGAAATGTTTATGCGTGTGTGGTTACCTGTATCTCTCCTCCGACAAGGCTTGCATGATAAGCGAGTAATCCCTCTGATAGTGGGTATTCAGATTCTCAAACGACTCCACCAGCCGGCCCTGGTTCTCCCGCAACTCTTGGATCTCATGAAACAGAGCGTCAAGTCCCGAGGCCTGGCCTTGCTCCAACGTATTGCCCTTGGAGCTCGGAGGTCCTCCGGGGGCTCCCGTGGTGCTGTTGGCCCCTGCCGAGCCTGAGGTGGCGCTCGAGCAGTCGTCCTCACTGCCATACTTGGGGCTGGACTGCAACTGTCCCGGTGCTAGGGCTCTAGCGGCCGATGTCCCGGCCCCTGGTACGACACCAGGCACGGCCTCGTCACCCTGCGTCTCGTCCAGAGAGTCTTTTAGCGACGAGATGTTGTCCGCACTGCCGAATTTGTTGCGGATGAGCGAGGCGAACTCACGGGGTTTGGAAACAACAGCGCCTGCAGCTGAGTGAGTGGCCTGGGAGATGCTAGAGAGACCTCCAGTCACCTGACAAAGACGTGGAAGCACATTTAATAAAGACATCTTGTCAGTCTATGTATTTTGAAGTCATCATGCTAGCAAAAAGAGTGCCTTAGATGTGCCTTACAAGCCTCCCTTGTAACATCACTGAGGTGGAAAGATGAAGCTGGAAACAAAACGGCTAACATAAGCCATCATAAAAGGCTATTAACGCTAAACAAAATATGAATATTACATGCTGTAAAATGTTAACGTGTATATACATAGCCTCACTCTACCTGGCTCTCAGATACAAATTTTTTCCATAAGTATCACACTTTATTCAGATTACGTCCCTTGATAACATTCAAGGATATCGGTCAATGTGATCCCGTCATCACTGCAGGAATGCTGAATCTCCAACATGCATTTTGGCAAGCAGAACTTCATACACCACTTTTTCCTAAAGCCCAGCTTTGTGGAAATCCAGGCGGTATAGTGAATGCGGTTTCCAAACTGAGCTGGGAGCTCAAAAACCCTGACTGATATTTTTCCAGAACTTAGTCCCGGACTTGTTTTGACAGATCCTGGATCTTTATGATGCTGCTTGTTCTCTAACCAAAAAACCTGAAGGAACAAGGGTGACGTTTTGTATGTGTATATAATTTTGCAAACTATATTCATCCACCTTACTTCAATATTAAGGGCTATTTTGTGCAGGACGTCTAATCCTAATCAAGTCCATTTCAGTTGCAGGTTGTATCAGGATATAATATGTGAAAGGTTCAAGCGGGGTGAATACTTGCACTGTGTATTTCTTATCTCTATATGATGTGTAATGCAAGACATATCACCTTAGCTTAATAGCCCTTTATCTTATTCAGGACTTCTCGAATAATTTAAGCTCTTTCTTTAGATTGTATTTAACAATCCATTAGGAGTTCATTAAGACCGTGGTAATGAAGGCTTCAGGTATAAAATACACAATAATGTTTTACACCAGTATATGAAACAGTTCGTCTTCTCAGTTGTAAAGCATGTGCAGAATTTGCACTCAAAATGAAAAGTGCTCTCCTTTTCCATAAACAAAATACTTTCTGTAGTGACAATCAGTTAAATCTACACGACATTGACCCGGTACCTTGGCGCCGACGTCCTTCAGGCCCTGGTGCATGTCACGTAGCACGTCTTTAGGCTGGCGCGGGATGCCGTTGTGCTCCACCTCCCTCAGCTTGCGGTGATAATGCTCCAGCTTCCTCTGCAGCTGCTGGATGGTCTGTGCGGATTTCTGATTCTTCTTCTCGAACACCTGCTTGATGCGCGTGCTCTGCTGCTTGTCGGCATTGTTGGCCAGCTTCAGGTACTCGGCTACGTTGTCGTCGCGTGCCGTCTGCTCGATCTTGATCTGCTCTGTGAGCTTGAGGATCTTCTGCTGTAGCTGTGAAATGGCTTGTTTGGTGCGCTGCGGGTCGGGAGCGCCGTCCACCGAGTCGATGCCGTATGCACCACCGCCGTCTGAGCTGCTGGACAGAGCGTTGGGGGATGCAGCCAAGCCAGACACCTCAAGACGATCCACCTGGGAGGGAGGGGGAGAGAGAGAGAGAGAGAGAGAGAAATCAAGGAAATAAGAAAGAAAGAAGACAAAGTAGACAAGAAAGAAAGAAAGAAAGAAAGAAAGAAAGAAAGAAAGAAAGAAAGAAAAAGAAAAAGAAAGAAAGAAAGAAAGACAAATGAAGAAACAGGAAGAACACATTCCTGTGCAATGAAAAAAAAAATCAATACAAAAACTTCATAAAAATCAACCGCAAAATCAATAAAATCACCGGGACAGAGAGCACACTCTCCACGCAGGCCATGACAGAGCGCACACACACACACAGCGGTCACACTTCCACATGTCGTATGCAGGAATTTGCAACGATCGCAAGAGACTCTGACAGTCTGGACCTCTGTACTATGACAAGACTCCTGCAATCCTCAGAGATAACGCCTGAAGCTCGAGTCACTGATAAAGTGGCATACTGCTCCACATTAAATAGCACACAGAAGACTGCTGAATTCAATCCAAGGCACTTTAATACGAGAGAGAATTTTAATAAAATCACGCACATCCTGAGCAAATATAACGGTTAATCTAGGGGTAGGTGATAAAAATATCTACAATAAATCCAAAAACATTACTGTTTACATTTTGATCAGTTTCTGATTATTATAGAAAAGCTTCTTGAGGCCATTTTACCACTTATATTTCTATATTGTCCAGCTGTTCTCATTAGTATTTCTAATTAGCACCAAATACTAAGCTGAATACTTTAGATTAGTTTCCTTGAAGGCTTACAGCCAGTCGGAAAGGGCTGGAAATTTTTTTTTTATTGCCACCCATTAAAGCAGCTTCAGTGCCTGGTACACGTGTTCATACACCTATCGTTCTTTTTATTACACAGAAACGGTTATAAAAGCACCTTAGCAGCATTACGTCATTCTACACTGAACTTCCTGTACAACCCTGGGCAGAAATACCGTTACACATGAATCCACTCTGAGCCTGTGCTCTTTAGGTCGCACCCTACGGTTCGGTTTGATTAAAACCTCTTAGCAAGCTGACTTAGCATGTTGAGAAGCTATGAAGAACCTCTTAGAACGGTGGAAAAATACAAGGCTTAAGAACACACCAAGTTCCAATGACTACAAACCGATCTTTTGGTTGGTCCAAAGAAAAACCCTGACAATATAATTTATTTAGCCTTCCTTCCAAGAGCTTCAGTGTTTTACTTAGATGATTTACTTGCATATTGAGTTTCTATTCTTGCAATCCTCTAGCAGGAACGTTTACACCATGGTGAACCATTCCAGATTGAGTCCCTCTGTGCTGTTATAATGTTACATCCACTCTTCTGGAAAGGCTTTCCACTAGATTTTGAAGCGGGAGGATTTGCGTTAAACCTTTTCGTTCCAGTGAAGAGAAACTGCGTACAAAGACGTCCGATATAATTGCATGCTTCCAACTTCCTGGCCGCAGTTTTCGGGAGGAACCACATATGGGTGCGAGGATCGGGTGTCCACATACTTTCGGCTATAGCGTGAATACGGCAGGTTTGTCCTTGACTTGCTAGGTTTTTATCAGCATCTCCATAAATCTGTATAGAATGTCTGTTCATGCTTTTTAATCCAAGTTGATGTCCAAAAATCTACATGATTTAAACTTGAAGGGATTTGGATTTACGAGGAAGTTGTGCATTACATCATTAAAGCTTCCCGCACCGCCAAGACACTCGTTATGTTTAAACAAAGCTACATACCCAATGAAATTAACCAGGAGTGTGTTTTTTGTGATTATTTAAAAAAAATCTGATTGTCGCTGATGCTCTGGCTTATAATTTGTCCCTGGATAATTGCAGGAATCAGACACTCTGGCACCTTTATCATCTGTGGGACGTCTGATAAACCCCTCGAACCTGCCATTCCACTAAGGAAGAGCACACAGACGTTCTGAGCTCCATCAATACCAAGTGAGTCAAATGACTTATTACCAGACCTCTCTGTAGTAGTAGGTGGAAGACCAGCACACTGCAGGGATAGACAGATGAGATGAGCTAAGGCACCTCCAAGACGCAGTAAAGCAGCACCACCTGCTGGGAAAACTTCACCTCTCAGAATAAAACAATGTGATGCCACATCCTGGTCCAAAATGAAGTGTGCAAGGCATTCACTGACTTTATTACTGCATAGTTTCCTTATCTAGAGTGCTCCCTTTTTGACTGTGAAATTGGCCTTGACTCTGAAAGTACAGCAGCCTTAGATAAGCAACGCAAATCTTGTCAGAAGAGCCAGTAGTTGGATAAAAATGATGGCAACCTCCTTTAACGTGCAAGGACACGATTCCTTTCATTGGCATGAAAACACTGGAATTAAACGAGGCATGCTAATGATGCGAGTTCTTGTTAAACCTTATACAACCATGGCGGTGGTGTGATGCAGAAATCCAAAAATACAATGTTCACACCTCCAATCTTGTGACCGTACACTGGTACAATGCAAGCATTAAGTAAGCATGCATGTTTAACACAACTGTTATCACTGAGGCAATTTGTAGTGAATGACTTGCTAACGTGGAAGAAACAGAAGCGCATGAGATATTTTCCAGCTTTCAGAAATGCCCAGGATTTCCATCGCACGACTAAAAATGTTATTTGTGTTCGCTCTGAAACATAACGTCTTGTTAAGGTCAGCCGCTATACGTCTGATGTAGGCAAAGAAAGCAGTTGGTCATATTTCCATAACCTATACTCCCTTGCATAGTTTAGGCACTAGTTTCACTCAGGTCCAGTTTCAAAGACTTACTCCTCTGCAGCATTTAATGCTTTCTGCCATCTCTGCCCCAGCTTCTGGAACTAAAATCCACATTTAAACAGCCCAAGAGCAAAAAGTTGAAACACTAAAAGTGATTAGAGCAGATAAAATGAGATCTCCTGGTCAGGAAGTCCAAGACATGAAAGTTGATGAACCATGATGTATGCTACGATGATCTGAAAACTTTAACTGGGTCTGGTAATGAAATGAGTCCATCTTGGTCACAGTGAATAAAGAAAGCAATTAATTAATAAAAGAGGTTTTTATTACTTACTCTATCTGATTCCTCGGTGGAGTGATAGCCTGAGGTCAGGAGCATGTCGACCAAGGCAGGGCTGCTGGGAGTGTCCGTGGTGGAGGACGACCGCGGACGTCCAGCCTGCATCAAAGTCTCTTGGGTACTGCGCCGATGGATCTGGGGGCTGCCTTTCTGGGGGGGCTCCCCTCCCCCCCCAGTCTTGCTGCGGCGACTCTGCAGGCTGGTCCCTCGCTTCATCATGGGGGGAGCACCTCGGATCTGCTGCAGCACGCGGCTCAGAGCTGCGGGGGGGGTGGAAGTGGGTGGGAGGTCAGAGTCGGGAGACGTGACGTTAGGGGCGGTGGTTTCCGCGGTCTCTGACCCTGCCTCTGCGGCCTCAGGTGCAGGGCTCGCAGAGGAAGAGGAGAGGTCTTGTGGCACGACGGACGAGCGCCGGCGCTGGGGCTGGAACAGCTGTTTCAGGCCGTGGCCGAGTGCCCCCATGTTCTCCAGGGCATTTTGAGTAATTTTGGACAAACTGTGCTCAGCATCAGAAGCCCTCCTGCTCGCCGCCGACTCGGCTCGAGCCCTGGAGTCTGGCTCCTCCGCGGCAGGTTGCTCGCTAACGCCCTGATCCATTTCAAGGCTGCCAGGTTCAACTTAGAGGGTCGGCATAGGGGCGGGGTCTAACTAAGCCCCGCTACCACTAACCCTCTGACAGGCAGATTCAAAAGCCAGGAAGCAGGGGGCTTGGCACTCGGGTGGGTTCTGTGAGCGTGCATGCATCTGTGGATTGGCTGAAAGCCATGCTCGTCTACCACAGAAGGAAAACAACATGGATTGTAACATGCAGTACTGAGTGATGGGACACAAGCAACAAATACAGGAAAGCTGGAGTTAGCAACACAGCAGAAGCACTTCGCTTGGCTTTGAGAGATTTCGGGTGTGGCAAGCTTTTCACCTAATCGTATTCTGAGGTGTCAGGTTCCTCAGCTGATATCATGAGGATATGACTCACGGCTTTGCCAATCCCATACGTCTTATGTCACAGAACAAACATGCCAAACCTGTATGTTTCTCAAAGCCAAGGTATTACTGCAACAATTGCTACATTAATGAGCACACATTCTACTACAGTCATGGGTGGTGATGTGACAAAACATCTACGGAATTAGAGCTATGAATTTCTGCAGTGCTCACAAAGCCTTTACTCGATTTAATAAAAACAACACATCTCTGAATTTATAGACTACATATTATTGACAGAAATATTCTAAGATTTGAAAACTCCAATTCTTAAAACAACTTGGAAAAATAGCCAGAAATCCTTCCGGCGAGTTTCACTGCAGAAATTCAGCTTCGATCTACTGTTAATTACTGCTGAGGATGACATCAAAAGCATGAACATGAGTTAAAGCAGTGTTTTAGTGTCATGTGGGTTACATGGCGTGGGAATTGGGGCAAACTTAGGTAGCATTTTTCTCACTGGTGATACGAGGAGCCTGTAATCCTTGGTACCCCCCCCATTAGGTACAAAACAATGCACTCTTCCTTGTAAGCACATTAACACTGAAGCATGTTTCATACACTGGAATAACATCCTGTAAAGCAATACTAAACATTTCAGAGAAGATCTGGCAGAGAAAACATCAACCCACACACTACATCTCTTTTTTTTTTTGGGATGAACAAAGACAAACACAAGCAGTTCTGCATAAGAGAGAAGAAAAAAAAAAAAGAGAGAGAGAAAAGAAACCAAGAGTGTTGCTTACCATCAGACCAGCCCGGCCTCCTCTGGCTCTCAGTTCAGGAATGGCTATGGAAGAAAATGGACGCTGTTGTCAGACTCGCATCATCCAATAACCAGTCTATTCTACACCCGTGCATATCGGCCATCAGTGAATGAAACATTAGACAGGCAGAATAATTCACAGCAGCATGCAGCGTTTCGAAGCTCAGCCTGAACCCATACTACTCCAACACTAGGTTTTATAGCCCACTGCAACCTGACTAGATGAACATTCTAGAAGTTCCTGGCTGAAGTTCATCAAGCTTGGGAATGCTGAAGTGAGATCGCGGTAAACAAGTCTCAAATATGATCCCGGATAAACCGCCAACAGCGCTACTTTGCATTTGAAAGCTGCATTTACGTTTTAATTACTGCAATTATTAATTAGCAATTGAATGCAGTCAAATCCCGAAGTCGCTGTATATGCTCACTACAGTAGGTAGGGCTTATCAGCTGCGGACCGAAGTCCTGACGTGAACTCAGGAGCGTATTTCAGCTGACTACATCAAAAAATACTAAGAAAATACAATCGCTGAGGAGGTCAATATATGGGGAAAAAAAAGAGAATCCAGACTTATGCACTTATTCTCTCTCAGGGGTCTCATCCATGGCTCTACGTGTTTTGAACCATCACTTCAAATGGCCTTATTTATGATTAAGCATTAAAAGGTACAACTGAGTCATGTTAGTTGCTCACACCTTTATCAGCAAGACATTTTATGTAATTTAAACCTGCATGGATTTGAGAAAGAGCTTTCAGCATTCAAATCACAAATGGCTTTCTATTCACTACCTAAAGTACGGCGTAAAATCATTACAAAAACCAACGCAATCTCGATACAATCTGAACAAAAAACTCCTCCTTTCAAAGAACAGGGCCTTATATAGCAGAAAGCAGACCTTTTTCCTGTACACAGTCAGCAAACACAGGCTCGTGCCACACTGCTGACATATAAAGAAGTATTACATTCCTCTCATCTTTAGCTGATTAAGCCTTCCAAAAAGAGCCTGCAAAAGATGCCACAGTCGTGCATACACACACACACCCCCCCCCAAATGACCGCGTGAGCCAAAACTCAAAGCCAAAGCTCTTTACCTGAGGAATGACAAAGAATGGACCAACTCCTAAGAGCTGACACCATGGAGGACTCAGTGGCTGTTATTCAGTTACTCAATCCCAAGTGTCTGCGTCCGTTTTTAAAGTGTCAGTCCGAAGCCCTTTACAAGACTACACGATCGATTAGGCTTTCAAGCGAGTCGCTGACCAGTGAGCCGAACAGGGACGTATCCTTGATTAACACGAGAGACGTGAACTGTCAGTGACGGCGCCAGCGTGTTCAATAATTAATTAAACAGATAAACAGCAGCATGTTATATCCGCACAGCTATCGCACACCATACCTGAAACACCCTAAGGGCTGCGGAAAAATAGGTAAATGAAGGTAAACATCTGGCACAAGAAGCGAGTCACAACCCCCATATGCTGTGTTAAAAAAAAAAAAAACGCCCAGTGGTGTGTATATGTACACTAAGGGCGCTGAATTTTAAGTGTGTGTGTGTGTGTGTGTGTGTATATGAGGTGGGTCAGCTCAATCTCCGCTCCACTCTCTCCCCCAGTCTTACTCACACAGCTCTTCAAGGTCACATCAGAGATCAGCAGGAGTGGCTGGTATAATCCAGCTAGCACGGCTAAATCCCCTTTGTCTTATTGATCCAAGATAACAATATAAGGTTTCGGTATGAGCTTTTTCGCTGTTGACAAATTTCTCAAATTTCACTATTTCTTTAGAACCTGGAATGGGAGAAAGACTGGGGTTGAGGCTGGGGCTGAGTTCCTTTGAGCCCAGACTGTAGATTCATACAGCCTGTTAGTGACCGTCGCATCAGATGCTTTAAAAACACACCCTAGACTGCATGTGCATTGGAGAGGACAAGACAGTAAAAGCAGACTGTGTAAATAATAGAACAAATTACATAAAAGGAGAGTTTTGAGGGTTTGTTTGAATGAATGAATAGTACACACCTTTGTTCCATTCATACGTTTGGAAACCACACAGGTTCAGTTGAGCGCCACACAAACGCAGCTCTGTGCGTCTTTAAGTGTGTGTACGACTTTGTCTCCCATTATTCTCATTACCATCGATGAGACCTTGTGATATAATGCGTCGCTCCACCCTAATAGCTTCATTGTCGAGCTATTGACAGATATTAGATTTCAGCCCTCCCATCTACATATCACATTGAGTCATCGCTAAAGATCAGCGCATGCTCTTATACGAGCACATACCCTCACATACCCTCACGCTGATAAACTGCCTACTACAGAATGCATTAGAGAATGACAGCTATTAAAATGTAATTCAAACATAAACTCCCTGACATTACTCCCTGGAAGACTTTCTCTTCCTCTCTCTCTCTCTCCGACTGCGCAACTCTCACAACATTGTGACCATTCTTATCTAAATGACAAGATAATTAATAACCGGCACTGTACCTCGTCCCATTCATCAGTTCGCCCGCTCTGTCATCTCCATTTAGAAAGATGGTGTGAATTAATCCTTGGGGTAATCCAAAATAATCTCTTCAGGTCATAGACGATAACCGCCGCTCGATCCAGATGGGCCGGAGTAGGTCTTCTTGTTCTTGTCGACTAGCCTGGCAATATTACATGCTGAAAAGAACATGGGGGGAAAAGCATTACACAAGACATTACACAATACTGGAGGACCAAAACGTGTGAGATTGTTAAATGAGATCAGATCAGAAAAAAACCCAACCCTTCAGCGCTCATATCGATCACTGCAGGCCACATCTAGCACTAGTCTTGGGACTGATCTTGGGTGAAATATAACATTTGTGTGTATTAAATGTGTGTAATGACTACATTATTCAATGATCAAGGCGGATGATGAAGCTGAAAGAGTGCTGCACGAGACATTACACCATATTTGTGCACCAAATCTTAGCATCACTGATGTGCATAGAAAGAAGCTGATCTGATTAAGGGGTAAAAAAAAAAAAACACATGCAAAGCTTGTATTGATCTCTACAGGCTAAGTCTAGGACTAGCATCATATGCCAAAATGTCTAAAGTGAAATATTTAGATTATTAGTACCTTATCGTGATTTAATGTTATCATTCGTCTCGATAGGAAAATCGCTCGATAGTATTGTTAACATATTCATCAGTCTAGCCCTGATGGCCAGTTTACGCCCTTTTGGTTAGCTCTTGTGGTTCAAACACAGAGATGTTAGGAAACACGATGAATCTGCTAAGACCGCGAATATTCGAGACATCACATCGTACCACATCCCATCCCATCCCATCCCAAAGCACCTGCATCGGATTAGTTTATGATCACGAAATTTTTATCAGGATCCAAGATACGGTTCTATCTGAATAGCTAGTATAGCTAAGGTTAGGTAGCGAGACACCTGTCTCACGATGATGTGGCCGGCTGTGGAGACAGGGAGGAGATCTAGCTCTTTCACGAGACATTTAATCCCCTGACAACCGTTTAAAAATCACCCAGAAGCTAGCAAACGCCGGACAGTGTGGTGTAATTGTGTGATCCGAGATGCCACGGTAATGTCACTGTCCCTGACGTCCGATACATGTCTAGCCAAAGCTAGCCAAAGTCACGCTTTAGTGCCGTGTCTAGTCCTGCTAAACATGCTAACTCCGCTAGCTTAGCGAAGAGCCAGAGAGATGCTAGGTCGAGTTAGCATGCTAAGGGCAGCAGCAGCACACGCCTCGGCACATCAAGTGACCCAGTAAGCGTGGTCAGTTGAACCACGAGTAATGTCAGTGCTCGAGATTACATGCAATTTCATATTTGGAGGAAATATAGCGGCGATACAAACTTACGTGAGCCCTGAGAGGATTGCGCCGATAACCGTTCATTTCATTTCTCTCGTTCAGACACTCCCACGATGACGTCAGCAGCAGCGCGCACGGCGACATACGCAAAAAGGGCATAAAACTCGCCAGGCATCGTGCATACTCACCCAAAATCCTCTCGGCTTCAGCACATCGTCATCCTGTTGAGATGACCTTTACTGATTTCTGAAATGTGTTGTAAACATATCAGCAGCTCTGATCTGGTTCTTTTTTCCCCCCATGCAATTTAGGTCACTTTAAAATGAGCTTCTAAATCTGACCGATCAGGCATAACATTATGACCACCTGGGCGCACTGACTGGTCTGCAGCTATGCAGCCCCATAGGCAACAGACTGTGATGCACTGTGTATTCAGAGCCAACATTAACTTTTTCAGCAATTTGTGCAACAGTAGCTCGTCTGTTGGATCAGACCACACGGGCCAGCCTTTACTCCCCCACGTGCATCAATGAGCCTTAGTCGTCCATGACCCTGTCACTGGTTCACCACTGTTCCTTCCTTGGACCACTTTTCACAGATACTGACCACTGCAGACCGGGAACACCTCACAAGAGCTGCAGTTTTGGAGATGATCTGATCCTGTTGTCTAGCCATCACAATTTGGCCCTTTGTCAAACTCGCTCAAACCCTTACGCTTGTCCATTTTTCCTGCTTCTAACACATCAACTTTGAGGACAAAATGTTCACTTGCTGCCTAATATATCCCACCCACTAACAGGTGCCATGATGAGGAGATAATCAGTGTTATTCACTTCACCTCTCATTGCTCATAATGTTATGCCTAATCGGTGTACATACAGTATTTGAGGATGAATTCACACTGCCAACCAATTCCATTTTTGCTGACTCTGAGATATGATTTCAAAAATATGTGGACATCTGACCTGACTATCACACACGTGTTCCCCACACAAACTGTCCTTGCAAGCATATAATTGTTTCAGACATCTTTATATATCCTGTGGCATTACAATTTCCCTTCACTGGTCCAAACATGTCCTATCATGACAGAGCAAGGTTCGTGAAGACAGTTCATGTAGAAAGTTTGATAGTACAAGAGGTCAAGTGGTGTGCACAGAACTCTGACCTCAACCCCACTAAATACTTTTGGAATGAACTGGTATGCCGAGTGCGAGCCAGGCCTTCTAACTTGACACCAGTGCAACCTCACTAATGCTCTTGTGGTCCCCACGGACATGCTCCAATAACTAAAGGCTTCCCAATAAAGTGGAGGCTGTTTTAAAAACCAGAGGAAGGGAATATGGGTAACTCTGGGTTACTACCTATGCTTTTGAAATGGGCACATACTGTAGGTGTGATGGTCAGGTGTCCACATATGTTTGGCCATACAGTATATATCTGATATCTGGATTTTGGTGGGAAATTACATTAAAACAGGAACTAGATATGCTCTCGACAAGACAAAAAGATTTGAATCAAAATATTAGAAAAAAATCACAGTATATGCAACCTTAATGTAAACAGGTTATTCACAAATGTCTTCAGCAAAAGGAAAGTTACATTTAATGACATTATTGAATCCTTTACCTCTATATTTTCCATATAGAGGTAAAGGATAGTACCATAGCAGCATAGCACCTCTGCAAACCATAGCCTATGAACCAATACTTCCCACTAGACTATTCTAGGTACTCATCACCATGGTAACAGCTTCATACTGAAGGAAAATATGACTAGAGCCCTATCTTCTGATTTCATCTTATTTTAAATAAAGTTCAGCTTTACAAGATGTAAAATGCCATTAAGAGGGAAATGTCAGGATGCAGGCTCATTTGGGGAGGGATGTGTGAACTCCATTTTAATGGCCCTGGTTTTGGAATATGACTCTGGTATGCATATACATTAGTGCTGTGTAGATAAACACTGGCTAACCAGATATAATTTGGTTTTGAGAAAATTATCCATGGATAAGAGCTTCCTTTAGTAAAAAGAACCCACTGATTTAGCAGATGGGAGCACGGTTTAGTGAGGATCTGCTGTGGGAGGATGGAGGATGGTGTTTGGAGGACAAGCTAGAGGGGTAAGGGCTAAAGCAGCCCACTTTAGCGCTGTTTCTCTTTCTCTGTGTAGTTACAGTGACCATGTATCTATGTGGCCATGAGCAGAGCAAAAGCAGAAAGCGATGAGCAAGCTCAAATGCTGCCAAGTTATTTGTGTTGATGAAAGGTTTATGTGAGAGGCATGAGTCTAAATCAAAAGCTGACATGCTGCTGTGCAGCAGAGACCAAAAGTTATTGCACCAGTGCTGAAACCCAGTTGAGGTGTACATCAATATGTAAAGGTCATTGCCTCAGCTTGTGGCTGGCTAAATGTGAACAGGAGCTTTGTATTCAGACCCCTCTAACTGGAGAGGCCTAGCTGGTGACGAATTGTCTCCAGCCCAAAAGTTGTATCATGGTACAATTCCACGGCAATTGCAGAGTAAGAGGGTACGTTCAGTTTGAATACAGGTGCTCAAATAATATATATAATAACCGGAATACTTAGGCTACATGACAATGAAGTAAAATATTGAGATGTATGAAGAATACATGTAGCACATTAGCCACACAAAGGATACAGGCCTTACTAGGTTTAGCAGGATTATAAAAACACAAACAGGATCCTAACACGTGAAAGTGCACCCGGAACAGGCTACAATAGTTTAATGCAAAAGAACAGTTCAAAGGATAGGGTTTGTCTGCCTACTGAGCACAATATTTGAATAGACTAGAATGTGCCTCCTGTAATGTGCACCTTTGCATTTTGTGCTACTGGATAAACTGAAGGTGGTGGTGGACAGGATACAAAAGTCTTGGAGTTATTCAGAAAATCAGTGAGCCAACTTCAGAATAACAGTGGACTTGAATCACAAGTCCACAAGACATTTTAAAAGAAAAAAAAAAACATCTCAAACATCACAATATAATGTTTCAATATGCAAATGTAAAATATTTCAGTTTACTAGACTAGATTTGGGCAATAAAATTATACCACACTACTTGTCTGTTACAGCTTTAAGTTAATTTTTCAACCGTATAAGCTCAAGCTATAACATGAAATCATTGTAGTCTACAAAGACAATGAAGGTGTTATTATATGGGGATGAACAAAGGGTGAACATGATCACAGGGTTTGTGACCCATCATGACTCAGACAGGTTTTAGAAGCTACTCCTATGGCAAAACTGAAACTGATCAAAATAAATAAATAAAGCCAGCTGGGTGTGTCCGAGCTGACATTCATTGAGGTTGCCCAACCTAATCCAGTAAAAGTGCCAGCTACCAGTTTAGGAAAGAAAATTGTACTCATGGCGATGACGCACCATATTCAATTTCATACCTGAACACTCAAATGAGGGCAATATAGACTTGGCTGAGGGAAATGAAAAATGCACAGGAACAGGAAAAGTTCTGAAAGTATTCACATTAACAGCCCTCATCTTCACATTGTTTAGAATGACTAAGTTACATTCAGTGAGAAAAAGCCTTCCAATCACAGATTTGTATCCTGAGTAATGAGTAATGTTTAAAGCAATTAGAGGAGGGCCATCGCTCTTCAGAAAGCATACAAGGACTGCCAGTCAAGCCCAGAACAAGAAGTACAAGTTTATAAAGTGCACACATACAATTTATACTAATTACAAAATGAACTCTGCTGAAGCTTAATAGTAGAGGCCAGAATGAAAGCCTTGGAGCAGATTGCTGTAGACACACAAACCATTTAAAACATTTCTCTCTGAAAAGAATATGCTCCCCATAGTGCACAAATCTGGTCATGCCATATTAGACCAGTAAACAAGAAACTCAGAAGGAAGAGACAATAGGGTAAGAGAAAATACCTAGGCCAATGTCAGGGCATTATAGTGATGACTAACTAGCATAAAGTACAAGTGCAGCAATCACTCAATAGGAGTCACCAAAGTAACAGATTTACACTCATGACCACACTTGATTTTACTTTTTATTGTTTCATCACAACCATCATTTGAAAGCCACAGTCAAGTCATTTTCCTGCACTTGCTTTGACCTGTAGTGGAAAAAAATGGGCAGGATAGGACACAACATTGGATGGGTTAACCACTGATTGAAACTTAGGAAAGGCATTCACCCAGGACATCTGCTGTGTATCCCCACTGTTAGGGGCAGGCACTGAAATGTCAGCAGAAGCTGCAGGGACATAAGGATTAATCATTCCAGGTAACCAAGGATACAGTTGTGGTTGATCAGAATTGCTGGGAGCAACTGTAGCAGCCATGGATGGTCCTGTGACTGTTGTAGTTTGGGGTGTGGCTGGAGGGGTAACTGTGGGAGCTCCAGGAAGGCTGTAAGCCTTGGCATACCATGGCATACCATGATACTGTACAGGGAACCAATGATACAAGGCCTGTTGATTAGAACTGTCTGATGCAGCTGGGGTAGTTGTGGTAGTAGGAGCTTTGGTTGTGTAGGGAACTGGGGGAGCACCATGATGGTGATGGAAATGCCAAGGCTTAAAATAAGGATATTGCATTCCATATAACCAAGGATACCACTGTGGTTGATCAGCACTGGCAGATGTGGTTGTGGTAGTAGTAGCAGCTGGGGTAGTTGTGGTAGTAGGAGCTTTGGTTGTGTGGGGAACTGGGGGAGCGCCAGGATGGCCATGATAGAAATACCCAGGCTTAAAATAAGGATATTGCATTCTATTTAACCAAGGATACCACTGTGGTTGATCAGCACTAGCTTGTGCAACTGTGGTAGTGGTAGAAGTGGTAGTAGGAGCTTTGGTTGTTGGGGGAACTGGGGGAGCTCCAGGATGGCCATGATAGAAATACCCAGGCTTAAAATAAGGATATTGCATTCCATGTAACCAAGGATACCACTGTGGTTGATCAGCACTGGCTGGTGCAACTGTGGTAGTGGTAGGAGCTTTGGTTGTTGGGGGAACTGGGGGAGCTCCAGGATGGCCATGATAGAAATACCCAGGCTTAAAATAAGGATAGGGCATTCCATGTAACCAAGGATACCACTGTGGTTGATCAGCACTGGCTGGGGTAGTCATCGTAGTTGAGGTAGTTGTGGGAGTTCCTGGGTGCCTATAAAGGAAATACCATGTTTTACTATAACCATAAGGAAAAGGATAACCCATAACATGTGGAACTGGAGATAAACGTGGGTACCCTTCAGCAGGTAAAGTAGCAACAGCTGGGCAGGACAAGGTCAACTCCACACCCGAATATTTCACAGACAAAATCCTCTCAGCACGCTAACAAAGAAAGTTAAAGGATAAACAGTTAATGTATGACACCCATAGCATACAAGCCAATAAATGCAGAATTACCTCAAATTGCCAGCATCTGCTTGTATATGGTGCCGTAAGGGTCAGTCCACCTGCCACAGGTTTCAAGGTAAATCCACAGGTGGCCACTTGGTGCACAGGCTGCCACAAACCATTCACTAAAATGAAATTTTTCCTCCTTAGTGCCAGATCACCCTTTAATTTTCAATCCAAAATTTATTCAATGATAAAACCTTCCAGAAATTCTTACCCTTCACCCAGAGTCCCTCTAGAGATGGGCAAAGATTGACAACCATAGCTGAACGGCTACAAAAGACCGTAGAGAGAGGACGAGCCATAGGACAGACCACCTTCATTCCAACTCCCAAATAACGCAATGGCAAGATGTAGGCATCCCCCTGCAATTACAAATCAGTCTCAGCAAGAACACATTTGAGAAGAGACAAACCTAAAATGTTAATGGGAACATTCTATGAGGGTAAACAAATCATGCATAATACAGCCGGTTACCTGTTGCACAACATTGCAGCCATCATAGTTGGCCACGAGTGCAAGATCTCTGCGGGCCCGCTTCACAGAAAAGCCACAGTTGGAAGGCATTTGAAATAATGGCACTGGGCCCTCTTTACCTAAGGAGGGCAAAGTTTTGTTCATTCTAGTTCAAACCGAGGAGCGTTCAATCCCAAGTCAAAAGAAAGACTGATCAAGACCAGTTCTTTCTTCAAGCAAGTGGGCAATCTAGTCTCCTGAGGGGTGGTCAAGTAATTTAACACTTGCAAGATGGCAGTCACTGTCAGAGGTACAATATGTACAAATTTAAAAAAAAAAAAAAAAAAAAGTTACATCAATGCATGGAGCCAAACTAGTAGTCATAAAACACTAGAACAGCAACACTGTCACATCCAAAACACAGCAAAGCTTTGGAAAAACTACTTTATAAAAAGCACTGCTATCAACTATATTATAGTAGATTTAGTGTGGTCTTAATTTTTGATTAACCTTCCTATTAGCAAGATCACACTCACCTGTCTCAACCAAGAAGTTGGGTACTCGACTTCCTTGAATATGCAGAGACATTGAATTATTATCACACCGCACAGAGGGACTCAAACGCTGGAGTTTTAACATCGCCAGTTCAGACCCTTCTAACAAAACACAAGAAAACTATTACACTAATATCAGCCTGAGAACATGATACCTTGTACTCCATGAGGAATTATATTTATACCCATCAACGCTGGCTGATCAGATTGAAATCCATTACTGTCTCCAACATATTTATCATGCAACATCTTGAGATCATCCTTGTTTGGACTTGTAGTTCGGCTGGAACCAATGATAAGTCTACCAGACCGGATTGATTTACCATTGGGAAGTATCTCAAGACAACATATTGAAGAGGTCAGCATCAGGACTGCCAATATCATAAAACATTTTTCTGTTTTTTGCCACAACATTTGTATTTGTTTTAGCAAGTACCCTACACCACCACAAGCCAAAACATGAAGCATGACCCAGGCAGCCCTTGTGAGACAATATATGTATTATAACCCCTAAGTCTTAATTAGTTTCCCAGGGAAATCAGTGGCAGAGCAATCTAAATCACCTGTGACTAATTGGTGTCCTTTTTCCCACAATTCACTTACTTATACAGACCTTCATAAACACATTTGGGTGTGATAGCCCTACTGAAAAAAGAATATTAGGACTGACTAGGAGCCTAATCCACATGTTTCTATATCAGTGGGTCTATAATGGAAGAGTTAACTGTCCACCTGTGTGGCTCAAGTGTTTAAGGCACTGGATTGTTGACCAGAGGCTCAGGGGTTCAAACCCCAGCACCACTAAGCTCCATGTTGGGCAACTGAGCAAGGCCCTTAACCCTCTTTGCTCCAGGGGTGCTATATCATAGCTACCCCTGTGCTCTGACCCCAACTTACTCAGCTGGGGTTTGTGAAGAAAAAAATTCCACTGTAATGTATGTGTGGTGATGATAAAGCCTTCATACCCTCAGCTCTTATTTCCTCATAATTTTCCATAAATGTCTAAACCTTATTTGCGTCAACATTGATGGAGAAACATCTGCAGCTCTCTTTATCTGAAATATATGCATATTATATATCTTTATAGCTTTCTTCTCTTATAGTTTGCAGTCAGTGTGGTTACTCCTTATTGTAGTATTATTTTGTCTGTTACAATTGTTATTGTGTCTGAGATGTTTATGGACTACTTTGTGATAAGTTATGGAGTTCTTCAGAACAGTGCTATAACAAATATAGCAGCTTGCATATTTTGAGTTTTTACTTCCTTGATTCAACTAGCCTCTTGGTGGTCCAGCGGCAGGATCCCGCGCTTTCAGTGCCGCGGCCCAGGTTCGAGGGAGCTGACCCAGTCAACTGAAGAAGTGCCGGTCCCAAGCCCAGATAAAATGGGAGGGTTGCGTCAGGAAGGGCATCCGGTGTAAAACCTGTGCCAAATCTAAACATGAGGACCAAATGATCCGCTGTGGTGACCCCGAACAGAGAGCAGCTGAAAGAACAACTTCTTCCTTGATTCAACTCATCAACTAATTAATAATCCTGATATAGCTTAGTTAGAGGAACGGAAACACCAAAACATGCACAGACCAGCATTGAGAAACACTGGTTCTTGTCCATTTTTATATTAGGTTGGATCCTGCTTCAGTTGTCAGTTGCTATGTTTAAAATTAATATATGAATAAAATGGAAAAAAAGCAGAATTGTAAATATAAGGTTTATTGAAGTGGACCTGCAAAGGATACAGCTGTAGTGCCAAATAAATACGCTTGCGTTCCACAAGCACGGTATACAGTAATGTTGACACCATATGCACCTTAGGTGGTAAAAGATACGTACTACAATTACAAAAGGTGCAGTTTTAAGGGTACCAACCCAGCAACAAGGAATGGTCCAGTTTAGTACCCCTCATTCTCAGCATGTACGGTACAGAAATATAAAATATACCAGATAAAAAAATAGAGCTCAGATCTACATGAGATGAAGTATTCGAAAATTTGCTCCAGTTTCACCTGAAGTTATTGAACATATCTGTTTGGGGGTTTTTTTATAACTTTTTTATGCTGGTCAAGTGAAATTATTAAATGGTTAAAATATGTGTGAATGCCTTTTATGTGAGATGGTGTATAACTGTGGTTCCTGGTCAAGTTTTTAAAACTAACCATTCATAAAAAAAAAAAAAAAAAAAAATTCTGACGGGGGTCATAGTAGGGTTAAGGCACAAACCGTGGGAATTAACTCTTTCCTAGGCCGTGCATGTTAAGCAAGGTGCACTTGTATTGCGCATCTCTTTCGGTCCACCTTAAGAGCGCAGTTAGGCAGTGTTTTGCAGGGGGAGGCCCTCACAGACACATGCCTAGCACTTTAAGGCGGACTGGAACAAATAAAGCCGCGCTTAAAGGCATACGCACTCCTAAATTAGAAAACGGCGTTTATAATATTCACATGTTTAGTTGGAAACAGTAAGTTACATGTAACCGTGAAGAATAAAAAAAAAAAAAAAACTGTTGGAAGGCCATGCTGTGTACTGAGTAGTCTTATGATTTATATGCGATGGGGATTACCGGTATTAAAATGGTAAAAAGAATGCATTAAAATAATTATATTAACTATTAATAGCAATAATTGTTAATAATAACAATGCCCAGTGGGTATCTCGATTTGGGCTAATGCGCGCGAACCCCAGCAGAAATATGTTTTCATTTTTTCCTCGTGTCGTGAACGGCCACATGCTGCGCGCGTTCACGATGGCGTCTGACGCGCGTTCACGCAGTGGGAATGTGCGCGTGGGCCTGCAGAGGGAGCTGCACGCGCTCCACTGAAGCGGCGCTGTGTGGAACAGGACAGTCCGGGGTCTCGCGCTCTCGTACAAGGCCTACTTCCGTCAGCGCGCCGCTCTCGGAAATTTTCTTTCTACGCAAAATATTGTTCCTGTTTCCAGTCGAGCGAGCCGAGAAACCGCGTTCCTGCATTTCCTAACACGGTAGGCGCTTCATGCAGCTGATCGCACGACGCTTACGGGGTGTGATTAATCTCGAAATGCGCTCTGGAAATGCAATAAGCACACGTCACATCATTTATTGGTATTGTTTGCTGCACCTAAATGGAAGAAAAAAAAAAAAGTAGCCCTGGGTAGGATATAGCTACGGCACATGCACGGGATACGGCTACGGAATGAATTAACACGGGCTTTGGTGGCTTTTTATTTTTTGAACGGCGTGTTTTGGCGGAAATTGATTTTGCTTTTATTTAAGGTAGCATGGCAAGATACGCGGCCGAGCTAGTTAACGTTAGTTCGCTAGTAAGTCTGCAAGGCTAGGCTACCGTTTGCTGGGATACGTATTATTACCTTTTAGTTTAATTCTCGGACACAAGATCAAAATAATAATAAATACAGCATGTTATATTTCTCTAGCATGGTTGCGTCGGTGCGCTTCGCAGACGCTAATGAGGGTTTAATTGAACAAATTCCTAAGCTAGCTAGCCTGCGTGCTAATATTGTTTTGGTACCGTAATGTTAGCTAGCACCTAGCTAGCTCGTGCACATCTATCTGCCCCTGTTAACCTCATTAGGCGCCGTGTTGCCGGCTTCCTTTTTAGGTCAAATGTTTGGATTTCATTGGCAATTAAAAACCTTTAATTTCGCTAAAGAGTTAGTGTCACAGTATGACTTGAGGTTGAGTTTGGTTTCAGACAGAAATGGTCCAAAGTGCAGGACGGTACAAGACTGGCACCATCCCAAATGACTCCGTGTTCACTCTATAAGTGGACTACATGGATATATAATGGCTTCCGCGCACTATGTAGTGCACTGGGAAGTCCAATGAAGAGGCGTTTGTAACTCAGCCAGCTTCTGTCGTCTTTCATTTAAACAAAGCATTTAATCATTCCTTTTTCTGATGCACGAAATTAACCTGGACGTTTTGGTTTAGTTTTAGTTCAGTTACAGCTGTAGTATCTGTTTTTCCTTTGCTGTAATGTTATTCTCTGCACAATGACTGCTGAAATTCAGAATGAGCCAACAAATCAGATCTGGAAATAAGTGTCTCTGAAATTCATTCACCTTTAGACATAGAAGAAGTGTGGAAATAAACATGGAAATTCTTTGGTCAAAATATTACAGACTCGAGCGTTCCCACAAATGAATGAGGAACTGTCTTTAATATAACGTTGTAATTGTTTTGCCTTGTCAAGCCGAGGTGTGAATCGACCAGTGCTGATGCACAATTCGGGCAGAAAGAATATTTATTGTCATCATATCACAGCTGTAAGATGTGGCATTGTGTGCTGTGCTTGTGTGGACTATGTCAAGTCGTAATAGGCACATTAGCAGAAAACTGTCTGGAACATATTGTGCTTCCGTCATATCAGGGCTAATAAATCTTCCTCGCAAACTCTTCCACTCTCCTTGCAGGCTTCAGTCAGTTCAAGGTGGATTGACCTGTCATGAATGAGCCGATCGAAGGCGGCGCGATCTCGTTTGACGAGTATGTGCGCCAGAAGGCTCGCACCGTACCCCAGCACCGCATGAAGGAGTTCCTGGAGTCGCTGGCCACCAAAGGCCCTGAGATCCTCCAGGAGTTCAGCCAGCAGACCAGTGGCACCACTACTACCATGGTGTACCAACAGGGGGCTAATTGCATCTACACCGACAGCACAGAGGTGGCGGGGTCGCTGCTCGAGCTGGCATGCCCAGTAAGAAACAAACACTGCTTCAGATAACCTAATAGCTGCTGGTAGTGTGTGTACATGTGGTGTACATCAAAGCTATCTTAATTACTTGAAAGTAAAATAAATTGTGATTTTGCAGTATAAAAATCCTGGGCTTTCTCCAGTTGATGGTCTTCATTTTGCAGGTGCAGGTGACCTCTACACAGATCTCACCACAGCTGGCTGCAGCTGTACAGCAGGCATCTGAGCAGCAGATTCAGGTCCAGGTTAGACTCCTTTCCATTCTTTACTAAACAGACTGTGTAGCCAGCCGTTTTCTCCAAGCATGCAGATGTCATTATAGCAACTTAAGTGACATGGCTTGACAGAATTTGTTGGCTGAGACAGAAAGCTATCACTGACTATGTTTTCAGGTGCTGCGTGAATCTTTTGTGCTTATTTGGGCTTCTGTACATTGCTTAATTTTTATACTCTTTCTACCGCAGGTGCAGATCCAAGGGGAGCAGGGTCAGACAGTTGGTCAGGTGCTGCAGGTGGCTTCTCCTACCCATCAGCAGCTGTCCGGGGTCACTACAACACAACTGGTGCAGCAGGGTGAGCTAACTGAAGAACAGCAGCAACAGGTACGTTCACATAAGCACACAGACGCATAATAAACAGATTCAACACATGGGCAAGATCATAATCCTAAAGTACATTCTCACTGGAAAGCAAATAGGTTCTAGTTAAGGGCAGTTAATATTTTGTGGACATGAAGTGATGCAACCTTTGTCATCTGCAGCCACTTCTTTAATAATTTAAATGCTTCAGGGGTCATTAACTGGAGTTCTGCAGTTCAGATGCTGACCCATCACAGTATTTCAGCATCCAAAATACTACAGAAGAGACAATAAATACATGGAAACATTTGGCTTCTGATCCTCTATTATGACTTTTTTTTCCAATCACATTTAGTTGAACCTTTGACTAGCTCCAGAGTGAAAGATTATTTACATAAAATGCAGATACAGGTCAAGAGCTTCAGTTATTATTCCCACCAGTCATCAGAATGAGGGGAATATTCATGCACAGCAGACATGGAATGGTCTAAGGCTGGTTCATGCTGACAGGAAGGCTAGGCTAGTGCAAATAACCACTTGTTAGAGTTGTGGTGAGCGGAGAAGCATTTTAGAAAGTGCAACATGCTGAAACTGGAAAGATCCACTGTTTTAGCTCTTTTTATTCATTGCACTGCTGCCATGTGATAGGTTGATTAGAGAACAGCATGAATGAGCAGATTCCAAAGTGGTCAGTGAGTGTAAATGTCAGATTTTATCTTTCAAAGGGTGACATACAATATGTGAATGGCTATTATTGCTGCCTGTACCTGTAGTAATGAAGTGTGTGTGTGTGGGGATCCACAGATCCAGGCGCAGTTGGTAGCAGCCGTTGCTGGAGGTCAGCAAATCCAGATCCAGACAGTTGAGGCTCTGTCTCCAGCTCAGGCCCAGCAGCAGGGTTCGGAACGGGAGGCAGACCGTCGCATCGAAGTGTCAACAGGTGTCCTGCAGCCAGCTAAGAAGCGCAAGGTTGATGTGCCTGCCGTAGTGTCTTACCAGCTGGCACAGGGCCAGCAGTTAGCCACCGTACTGGCCATTCCCCAGGGCCAGCAGCAGGGCTACGTGTCACTGAGGCCAGAGCTCCTGACTGTAGACAGCGCGCACCTGTACAGCACCGCGACAGCCGGCACCATCACGGGTGCGTCAGGAGAGACCTGGACTATCCCGGTGTATCAGCAGCAACAGGGTGTAGCACACATCGCCATCCCACAGGAGGCCTATAGCACAGTGCAGGTGCAGGACAAAGATAAAGACAAGATGACGACGGCCCAGGTTGCAGGTGCGGTGGCGGTACCTGTGTCAGGGTCGCAGGAGGAGGTGGTGCACTCTCTCTTCCCAGCACAGTTCATGAATGGAAACATCCACATTCCAGTGGCGGTCCAGGCTGTCGGAGGAGGCTACGCAAGCACCACCCAAGCGCTGCACATCTGGGACCCGCAGCAACAACAACAACAGCATGTCCAGGAAGCTGAAGCTCAGGAGCAGCAGCTCCATCTGCAGGTTAGGAGTGGAGCATGGCATATATTATTTTTAATAGGCTTGTTTTATAGCTCTTGTAAGATTTTGACCATGCCACTTATTTCATGTAACTATGAGTCAGTGTGGTATGCTGAGCAGGAATTTTAATGCCAGAGAAGTCGTTGATTCTGTGTTCAGTGAAATCTATTTACCTCAGGCCTTTACTGCACAAGCCCAGACTCATTGCTGGCATAAGCAGAGAAATCGCACTGCATAAAAACAGGCTTTTATTCACTTCACCATCACCTCGTACTCCATTTTACAAGATTAAAAATGCTTGCCTTAATCCATAACCACCAGATCTGTCTCATATATGTTTACTACAGATAAATATTGTTTACAATGTGAAAACGGAAAACCTGCTTAGCTGTTAATTTATATCAATAAACAGTTTAAATTTGTGTCTGTATAACAAGTTGTGTTACAAATAACTTTCAGATATGACAGTTTTCTATTTAGATATTAGACGTTTATTGACTGCACTTGGATCTAATGGTGTGCGAGTTAATAGTACAAATACAGTGAATGACAGTTTATTCTCGAAAAGCTTATTTATTCGTTTTGAATGAAGTATCCTATACAGTATGTCAGAATATTTTATTTTAGCGTCCTAACCCGTTATTCTGTCTACCTTCTCAGGCGGAGGCTGAGCCACAAGCCGAAGCTCCTCCTGAGCTGCTTCTTCCTACGGTGCTGAAGCCAGAGGAAGGCCTGGAGACCTGGAGGCTTTGGGTGCAGCGCAAAAACGCAGAGCTCGATAAAAACGAACAGAACAAGCTGGCGCCGATTGGCCGTGAGTGAATATTCATCCTCTGCTTATGTGGCGCTAGTGTTAGTAGGCTTTCTGCCAGCTTCATATTCCTCTAGACAGTATGAAACATGTTCCTTATGCATGTTGGATTTTCATTTGTCTGGTCTCCCCTGCAGGCCGCCAGCCTCTGCGTTTCAGAGAGGATCTGGTCTCCAGTTCAGTGGGCGAGCTTAACGTGGCTCTGTCTCTCATGACCCAGGAGGCCCGTGGTTTAGAAGGGGAGACGTTTGAGCCAGACGCTCTATATTACATCTTCTTATGCATACAGAAAGTATGTTGTGCCTTATTTATTTATTTATTTTTCATATACATATTTATTCAATTGAATTTTTTCATGTCTTTGTTTTGGGTGTAGTACATGTTCGAGAACGGCAGGGTGGACGACATCTTTTCAGACCAATACTACTCCCGCTTCTCCCAGTGCCTACACAAAATCCTGGAGGAATGGAGGCCCAGTGTCCATCCTCTAGGTAAAAAAAAAAAAAACAACCCTACTTTTCTTCTTTCACATTCTAGCTGCAGTTAAACAAAGGTTTTGTGTTTTGATTGAAAGTTTGTCTCTGTGGTGGAAAAGCTTCCAAAAAAAAAAAAAAACACCCCCAGTAGCATTTGACTGCAATATGAGACATTTTACGCCTTTTTTACGGTATTTGTGTGTCACTCATGGTTGCTTCTTCTTTCAGGTTACATCCTCCCCAGTCATGTGACCGAGGAGATGTTGTGGGAGTGTAAACAGCTGGGAGCTCATTCTCCATCTACTTTACTCACTACACTAATGTACTTCAACACCAAGTGAGTCAAAGAAAGGATTTCTATTTTTATTAGCTTCTCTTCTTTCATCTACACCAGAGGTGACAATTATACAAAACTTTTACTGAATTGAAAAGTTTTAAAAAAAAGCTATTCTGTGTTATTACACTAGGGGGCGAAATAGAGCCACAAACGTGGCTACTGACAAACAGTGCAACAATACACGATATTTTATTATTATTATTATTATTATTATTATTATTATTATTATTATCTAAGCCTAGTAGGTCTTTTCAAAGGATCTAGTTTATGGGTTCCACAGCTTTCTTCTGTGCAGTGCTGTACATTATGTTTAGTCGTTTTGTGCAGTACGTTCCAAAAATAAGTGCAAAATGTATGTTCCTTTCTGATAAATGCAGACAATTAATATACTTAATAGCAGGAAGTGTGTTATACTAAACTGTTTTTTTTCTCCTTTTTTGGCTAAGTGTAATGTGGAACTGTACCTAACATGAGCCACCTAGTCTAGACATGCTAGAGGAAGTGTAACGTTAGGGTAAAATGCTCATTTCACAGGTATTTCCACCTGACCACCGTGGAGCAGCATATGAAAGTGGCCTTCTCTAAAGTGCTGCGGCACACCAAGAAGAACCCAACCAACCCAAAAGACAAGAGCACCAGCATCCGCTACCTAAAAGGAGTCGGCTCTCACCACGTCGGCCAGAAAGGTGTGTGTGTTTTTCGGGGGAGGAAACAGTTTACGTTGTGATTTATATTTGTATTAGAGAGTCCGACTTTATTTCACGCCTTCTCACCATCTTCCTCTTCCTTTGTTGCTTCCTGCTGTAGTGACCGACGATATGTACGCAGAGCAAGCCGAGGATCCAGAGAATCCACTTCGCTGCCCCATCAAGCTCTACGATTTTTACCTCTTCAAATGGTGAGCACCTATTAAATGAAGCTTTTACCTTTCCGTTAATCATGGACTGTTTCACCGGACTGATTTTGCATGCATGATTTCTTTAAATGAAACCAAATCAAAGATTCTTTCCTAATTAAATAACTCCTTTTAACACGCACTCATTTTTCCCCCTCAGCCCCCAGACTGCCAAAGGTCGGAATGACACATATTACCTGACCCCAGAGCCTGTCGTAGCCCCGAACAGCCCTATATGGTACTCAACCCAGCCAATCACGAGCGAGCAGCTGGAGCAGATGCTCACACGCATCATGGTGGTGCGGGAAATCCAAGAAATCATCTCCATCACACAGACCAACATTCAGTGAGGGACGATGAGGGAGAAGGAGAGAGAGAGAGATGAAAGAAAGGTTTCCACCTCCGAGCTCCTCCGTCTTCGCAGCCTCACGGCGACTCGGTCGCTCACAAACTCAAAAGGAGGGAATGTAGCCATCGCTGTGTCTCCTCGTGCTCCGTATTTACAACCTGAAGCACGCACCAGTGGTGGCACATGGGCAGAGGAGGCAACAATACCTACATTTACTTTGGATTTATAGAAAAATAAAGAATTTGAATAGGAATTAAAACTGTTACTGGCCAGGCAAGGGGAAATTGGACATTCTGGCATTGCCTGATCGCTAACCTAAAAAAATCAGTGTTTGTTTACTAATTAACAAAATGCAACAGATGTTCGGTTTGCATCTGTTGCTCTGAGCTGAAGAATTCAAAACATTAGCATGACCATTCTACTGTCATTCAATTGGATTTCTTTGGATGTTCTGTTCCTAAAACTGCACTACATTGCATCAGGGCCTTGATGCTTTCTGAATTTGCAGTGAGAATTCTCCACACTCATACATACTGTGTGTGTGTGTGTATGTGTGTATGTATATATATATATATACACACACAATATATTAGTTATTAACAAAATAAAATAAAAATCCACTATCTCGATGAACCAGGAATTTTTGGGAGGTGCCTCCTCTGACCAGCCGCCACTGGAGGACCGAACCGAACTTGCAAGCCTTTTTTTTTTTTTTTTTTTTTTTATTTTAATAAAGATATTACTTAATCTGTTCATGAGATGCCTGTTGGCGCTACACACCTTTTAACGTGCGGTTTCTCTTCGCTAGCTGTCGCTCTGTCATATATGTACCCCCTTTGTTTCACGCTCATCATCTAACGTCGTTTATTTTCACACCGCCCCCCCTTCCCTATTTCTCTCGTTCTTTTGCCACTGTAATTGGGAGAGACGAGGAGTGTGTGATTTAAACTGGAGTCACCTCTGCATGGGGTTAAAACACAGGTCCTTCCCGGGGAACCCCTTACACACCCTTGACTTGGCAGGAGCGCAGTCAAGACACTTTAAGGAGTGTATTCTACACAGAAAGACTTTTTGGTCTTCATTATTATTATTTTTTTTCTTTTCATGTTTTGTTTTTATTTCTTTTTTTTATATATATGCATCTATGGTAATCTGATATGTATTGATATTATAGTGGTGCTGGAGACTGAAGAATTGAAGCCTGTGTTTTCAAACATGCCTTTTGTACAGTGAGGTCCCTGTAACTGTGTGTAGCGTCTCTTTCTTTCTCTCTTTACTAATTTCTATGGAAGGATACTATAAGGAAATAATACTTAGAGGGTAATGGATAGCAGTGCAGTTCAATTTATTGAGGGTTTCATTAAATAATTAGACATCAACACAATCCTAAAAAATTCTTATCCTGCACAAACTGTAGAAAACGAGGTCCCTTCAATCACCCGAGTCCAGCAGACCTAGCTTTAAGCAATTTGATCTGTGTGGTTGAGTCTTTCACGCCACGTCCAGTCGGCGTATCCTATTCTCACTTTATTTGATGCCAATATTCAGACTTCTTGTAAGCCTTAGTCTCCAGTTAGAGAGATAACAAGTGGTTCTCATCTCTTATGGCTTCTCAGGCAGCTCGATTTGCAGTTTTCTCAGAGCCGCTGTGAAAAACTTGGGAAGTGGGCAGGATACCGTGAGGTCACCGTGACCCCTGACCCCTGGCAGGGTGATCTGTCGGACATGCAGGTGGAGAGGAAGGTGTCGGGTTTTGCTCTGCTCCAGTCCCAGTCGCCGCAGCACGCCTTCCGGTAACTTCTGCAGGTAGAAACGTGAGACGCTCGTTTGGTGAAGTGTGACTAGTGAAAAGTCATGGTTTAAGTGACGAGAGACGAATTTTTAGCATTCTAGTGTGTCATTATAACATCGTTTCAACACTTCCATTGCCGTGCTGATTAGTTTATCACACCGTCTTATTAAAGCTTAAAAATGTACCCTGTAAGTGATACTTGCATGGCTATAGCTTATGAAACTTGACAACTTTTGGCAGCCTCCCCAGAACCAAAGAATACTGGTTCTGTGAAAATATCTAGAGGAGGAACTAAACATCTTTATGGCATGTACACAGAACCTTAAGGTATTTATGAGCATGGGGAATTAGTGCTGTATAGAGAAACTGTTACACATAACACTTAAGTTCTGTGAGCATGGAGAGACAATACATGTGCTTGTCTGTAATGACCACGCTCGCCACTACACACTGTTTAACCAGAAAACTCAGTTGTTCACTGCTACCAGAACACAGCAGCAATGAACACTGATGATGCCTATGCTCATTGCTAATCTGGTCGAGAAACACTGCTGCCGTTTGAGTTGCTTAAGCTCATACTACTTCAACTGATAACGTTGCCAATCAATCCATCTGAGTAATTAACTCACACATCCCCTACCCTGATCTGTCGTGGTTGCGGCTACAATATTGAACATTCACTGCGTATTGAATGTCAGGTGTGTTTACAGTTACATACCTGAGGAGCCAGCTTGTTCCAGTGGGCGTACTTATGATCTCCCAGAATGGGGCAAGATAAAGCCAGCGCCGTGTGAACCCGCAGCTGATGTTTCACTCCTATATACACACACACAATTATTAATACTTTTATCAATAAAGCCAACTGTCCTAAACAACTGCATTTACATATTATTGTCAATCAACACGACTGCACTTATCAGCTCCTATAAGCTGTTAGAAATCCAGCGTCTGCCATCCCTACAAACACTAGAAACGACTTTGTGGTTCAGCGAAAAATTGTTAAGTGAAGAAAGAAGCTTTTTAGAATCTACCTCTTTCTTCTTTTAGAGATTCACAGCACTAGCAGCGTAGCATCAGTGCAGCAGACTTCTCACTAGACGTCCCAAATATATATCTAATGTGTTTCAGACTAGAGTTTGTCTGGAATTCTATGATGTGGTAATCTTTCAGTACCTGTGATTGGCTGGAGCTCCACCAAGCTGCATCCTGAGCTGCTGTCCAGGACTTTGTAGCGTGTGACGGCGCTGAGCGCTTGCCGGTGAGCTCTCACTCGGACCAGGCCGCCTCCCTCCTCAGCCGGTCTGTACAGCGGACTCAGACCCATCTGCAGGACACCTCAATGTCAGTATAGCTTTTTCAAGGCAGGTACGATGACTATTATGATCAAAGCTTGCAGGAAATAAACAGTACAAAGATATATCATCCTGGCCAAGGAAGAAAAAAATATACTTTAGTTAATCACAAAATCTAGTGATTGTGCATGAGCAGACTCAGTCCTGTGACATGATTTTTAGTATCAGAATGCCTTTGCTCACCTTGAAGTGATGCTGGTCCCCCATGACCTCCTTCTCAATGATGGGGATGTCAATCACACCTTCAGAAGGAACTGGGACACCAACAGTGATCACCCTGTGTGATTAGACATTATAATTATCAGTATTATTACAAGGTATAACGGAACAGAACAGAAATTGACCTAATTTGTATTATATTTCATGAAACTAAGAAAATAATAGTGAAAATAAACACACATAAGCATAAGTATTCACAGCCATTTCTCTGAAACTCCTAAATTAGTTCCAGTTACCATCAGAAGTCATATGATTAGTAATTAAAGTGGACAATGATTACTACATCCTTTCATGAGTCATGAAGATAAAGGATCTATCTGTGTGAGGCACTGTATACACTGATCAGGCATAACATTATGACCACCTGCCTAATATTGGTGTTGGTCCCGCTTTTGCTGCCAAAACAGCCCTGACCCATCATGCACTGTGTATTCTGACACCTTTCTATCAGAACCAGCATTAACTTCTTCAGCACTTTGAGCAACAGTAGCTCGTCTGTTAGATCGGATCACACGGGCCAGCCTTCGCTCCTCGCGTGCATCAGTGAGCCTTGACCGCCCATGACCCTGTTGCCGGTTCATCACTGTTCCTTCCTTTGACCACTTTTGATAGATACTGACCACTGCAGACCGGGAACACCCCACAAGAGCTGCAGTTTTTAGCCATCACAATTTGGCCCTTCGCCAAGCTCACTCGAATCCTTACTCTTGCCCATTTTTCCTGCTTCTAACACATCAACTGTGAGGACAAAATGTTGACTTGCTGCCTAATATATCCCACCCACTAACAGGTGCCATGATGAGGAGAAAATCAGTGTTATTCACTTCACCTGTCACTGATCATAATGTTATGCTTGATCGTTGTATCTTCCTTTAAAAAATAAAACCACCAAAGACTTGACTGACCATATTCTTTTATAAAATCCAGAATAATCCATTTTTTGATACATCAATATCAAAGTGCAGAGGAACCTATATTTTGTGTCCTTATCATCTACATCATCTAAAATGGCCTCTATTGGTGTTAAATGCCCTGGATTGGCATATTGTTAAGGATACAATAAGACTCTTATGTCACATCCTCATTACAAAGTCAGATGTTTCCTGTGAGATTTTTTGTGAAGTGTTGTAATGCTCCAAAGTATTTAATAACTCAAATAACTTTCGAGTGAGAGACATTTTTAAGATTCTTATTAACATTCCTGTGTGATGAAATCTTTCTCAGTTTCACAGTCACTTACATGTATCTCTTCTCTGCTTGATGCGTTCTGATGAGATTGTGTATTTGTTCTGCAGTCTCCTCTGACCTGGCCAGGAACAAAATGCCTGTGGTGTTCTTCTCGAGACTGTAACAGACGTGAAGCTCGGATCCTGCTTTCGCACCATCAATAATCTTGGCCAGGACTGGCAGACTCGCTGCAATGCTGTTCCTGATGCCTCCAGTACCTGCCATGGAAATGAACAGCCCTGAATCAGTGAAGAAATTAAACCATGATGCCCTTCTCTGAACATATTGATTATCGCTGAAACATTGACAGCATGACTGAAGAGACCTAGGTTATTTTAGAACCCTTGCTTCAAGCAATGATAAGCTAATTTCCAGGTATGATTTGGTAACCGACTCGACACAAGTTTGATTTCGGCTTTCCATTGGGTGAATATTGTTTTTAGTTTAAAGACTGTACAAATTTGTGCAGCTATAAGATTTATAGTCATTTAGAGTTAAGAACTTTAAAAGATTTAAATCTCTTTAATATGTTTGGTCACAAGTTACACTATATTGCCAAAAGTTTTGGACACCACCCCAAATCATTGAATTCAGGTGTTGGGTTTGGCCCATTAGTTCCAGTGAAAGGAACTCTTAATGCTTCAGCATACCAAGACATTTGTGGGAACAGTTTGGGGATGACCCCTTTCTGTTCCAACATGACTGCACACCAGTGCACAAAGCAAGGTCCATAAAAGCATGGATGAGTGAGTTTGGTGTGAGGGAACTTGACTGGCCTGCACAGAGAAAGAACCCGATAGAACACCTTTGGGATGAATTAGAGCGGAGATTGTGAGCCTTTACATGCACATGAATGTAATATGGAGTTGGCGCGCCCTTTGCAGCTATAACAGCTCCAACTCTTCTGGGAAGGCTTTCCACAAGGTTAAGGAGTGTGTTTATGGGAATTTCTGACCATTCCTCTAGAAGTGCATTTGTGAGGTCAGGCACGGATGTTGGACGAGAAGGTCATTCGCTCTTATTCATCCCTCGAGTTGAGGTTAGGACTTTGTGCAGGCCAGTCAAGTTCCTCCACACCAAACTCACTCATCCATGTCTTTATGGACCTTGCTTTGTGCACTGGTGTGCAGTCATGTTGGAACAGAAAGGAGCCATCCCCAAACTGTTCCCACAAAGTTTGGAGCATGAAATTGTCCAAAATGTCTTGGTATGCTGAAGCATTAAGAGTTCCTTTCACTGGAACTAAGGGGACAAACCCAACGCCTGAAAAACAACACCTGAATTCAGTGATTTGGAGAGGTGTCCCAAAACTTGGAAACTTAGTAGAAACCCTGACGACTGCTAAAAATACATGTAAATTTTTCGATAGACAAAACAATGGTTTGTTTAACGTTAGTAAAATAGTTCCTGTGGGTCTAAACTACTCCCTAAACTGTATTCTGAATTAACCGTCACCTTTTATAACAGTACATCTCCATCAAGTGTACTGAATTATGATCAAAGCACATAAAACCTATATATTTAGTTGTTTGGTATCATTTGGGTGTATGAAAGGGTTAAATGTGGGTCACTCAATGGGTCTGTCATTCAGGTGTCACAGAAAATCTCCAACAATTATTACATCTATAGTGAAATGTAACACTGATGAATTCCTGATCATTTAGGTTACTTACTGTAAACTGGGACTCCATAGGGTTTATTTATAGCGATTAGGTTTTGGTCTTGGTACAGAATACTCTTAGAAAGTGCTTTTGCGAAAACATTTGGATGGACAGACTGGAGCTGCTGAGTGAACTGCTTCAGTTCGGCCACATTACGCTGTACAGGAGACACCGGAACCTTCAGACACAGAGAAGAGGGAGATGAACGGAATTCTTATTCGGTCGAACCGGACGTATGGTTAGAACGATAATGTCCAATTAATTAATCTCACCTTATTTGTTGTATCTGCATCTTTCTCTTTTTCACCTTTCCGAAGCTTTTCTGCGATATCCGCAGCCCTTAGCCCTCTTTTTCTCCCAGGATGATCGCCTGCTTCTTTCTCGGGAACTGTACCGTAATGTCTCCCAGGACGCAGTAAACATGGTGGCGCATCATAATCATTTATCCACGTGTTTCCCAAAACACAGCGATTAAAACAGCGACTATTCAAATGTCGATTTATCCACACACTTAATAACTTTACTGTGCTCATCTCACATGTCTGACCCAAAAGCGGGGATTTTAAACATGTATTTACAAAGCAAGAAGACGCACACGACAAGTAGAACAGCAGAGTCTCACAGGGTTTCAAGATAAAAGTCTCTGGAGGAACTTTCTTAACACGTGTTAAGCATGAATACATAGGAACTGTCTGGTTAATGTACATTGGAGTGGCTTGTTCAACAATTCAAGACAGTTTCAACATCTGTATTTGTGATCAATTGCTGCTTCATGTGTGAGAAAGGAATAGGCATCTGAGTTGTCCTGAATAATGAATGGTGCCAGGTCTACAGTAGAGTGAATTATACATGAAGCCAGTAAGAGTAAAGGTACAGTGTACTTGACGTGGCAATAAAGACCCTATTTGCATTTTCCCTGAGCTTGGAGTCCAGAGATCATTTACATATCAGAAAATGTCTGTTACTGGACACAAAACATTCATTGGGTGTCAAGGGTCTTCCCAAAGGCAGCAGACCATACAATTTTACCCCCCCCCCCCCCAATTTGGTCACCTGACCACCAGCTAGCTCTCAACCTATCATACCACATCTACAACACTAAGAAGGGTGCATTACAGGCTAGCCAACCATTTGTATTATTATTTATTCTTCTCAAAAAAGCTGTTCACGCTGTGACACCCAGAGGAATGTGCTATCTACCCATATGCATAAGCCCACAAACACCCATGATCGGCTAGTGTCATCATGACTGACAGGGGAGAGAGAGTACAGCAAATTTTGCTGTCTGGGCTTCCCAGCCACAGATGGCTGTAGCCTCCACAGGATTAGAAATTCCATTCTCCCGATGATAAAATGAAGACTTTTTGCACCACTCTGGAATAAACATCCATTTTTCCCGCTCAAATAGACATATATCAGGATGTGAAATAATTGCTACACCCTCCTGTTCCCCTCATTGTTGTCTCCCAATGATTGCAAGTCTGTACTGGCATGTACTAATATCTGGATGTCCTATAGCGGTCCCTTTTCATTGACTGATACAGTAGATGATATGAAGCAAAAATGCTATAGTCGATAATTCCATGTAGATAGGTTTCCTGGTATATGTCTTTTTTTTGCATAATTAATGTGAATTCTTACATTTTGTGGAGTTGATAGACATTAACAGCACCAAACAATGGTACAGATTTGGCACAGTTGAAGTATGTGGTGCTGTTGACCACATATAATTTGATCAAGTGCAAAACCAGATAGGGCCAGACATACGTCCCTGAGGACCCCCGCAAAATAACACGCTGTCCTCAGTTTGGAAGTCACATTGCTAACTATTTAGAACAAATGTCATGGTGTCCAACACTGATTCAGAGCCACAGACATTCCTTTTATAAATATATTAAGGACACTTCAGATCAGACACTTCAGATCAGATAAGATGACTGAACTGAACTGTTTTGTAAGGCTCAGCGGATCAACCACACGCCGAGTGTCGCGTGTCAGTGACCACAGCCTGTTGGAATCCGAGCCGGGGTGGTGGTGGGGTAACCAGTTTGCTGTGCACGGATCAAGTCCTCCATGTTTGCCAGTGATAGCGTGTCATTACTGTTCACACTAGAAGCTCCAGATAACTGACCACAGTCGCCAGGTCCAAAGATGCTCCAGAGAAGTATAATTTAGGCCCCAACTGCATATCTACAGTGCGTAATGACAGCATCGGTGTGCCTCACAGCTTAGCAGCAGGTCTTTTGAGGAGAGTTTGTATACAGGTGAAAATCTCCAGTAATGGCCATTGACAGATAAAGGATTCCAGATCCACTGACAGAGGCAATATTAAGGATACCCATCTTCCTCTTCCTGCGGATCAGATTTCAAACAGGATTCCCCTCAGGTAAGATAGGCTAGGGGCCTTGGTGTCAGTGCCATTGGAGCAGTGCGCACTGGAGACAAAAGGAGGACTCGGGATACTCAGGAGATATCTGCGCTGAACTGGAGGGCTAAAGAAGCCAGGGACAATGTCTCATCAGACGGGTATCCATGGTAAGACCTTTGCACTTTCTGGTCAGACTTATAGACTTATCATCTACCAAACTTTACAGGCCTTTTTCACTGGAATAAGTTGTGCATCATAGGAGGACTATTTGAATCCAAACCTTCATTCAATCCAAACGTTGCTTCATTTTTTAACGAATAGACGTAACAATTCAATTGAGTCTTCCTCAAGTATGGAATGACCAAATTTCATTCACCAGCACAAAACCTTTTTTTTTATAGCTAGCCTGAGGAATTAAATCAAATAAAAGATCATTTAATCTAATCTAATGAAATTTCATTGGATTTCTCTTAAGCCTGTCTGCCTGTGTGTGAAAGATGACATTCAGGCTTGTGAAAGAAGAGATCCTAAAAAATCAAATCTGTTAGAAAACTACGACGCTTCACCTTATCCTTGTACGTAACCAGGGATATAGATGAGTATTAAGAGAAACCAAATGTAGCAATACGTTTATGTGAATGGTAAGACAGTGTAACTGGAGCTCAAGGGCGGAAGCCCTACACTTCATGCATCTCACCTGAACCTACATCATTTATGAACCCTGGCCAAGTGGTTACCATGGTGATACCATGGCACCCACTGTCTTGACTTAAAGAAACCTTTGTCAGTATTCATTTCCCTCACTGGTCTAGTCGTCTTTCGATAAGGTGACCCTTATAACTGAGCAGAATTCACAAAGAACAAGAGCTATTATTTGCCAAACTTAGATTAATTACAGTCACAGCTACGGTTTCTCAAGCTCACTTCACTGGCTTATCAGAGATGGAGTCATGCATCTGTTCTTTTCTTATTAAACTGTATTAGAGGTCATTTCATTGTTTCAGGACCCAAGGCACGGATTAATGAAATACCCCAGGACTTTTCGACATAATCTTTTATTCATCTCTACTGAATCTATGTACAAATACCACACACAGGAATTTTAAGAAGTTTCCCTGGACAGAAAGGAGAACAGAGAGGTCTGTGGGTTTTTTGTGGCATTCTGCCAATAGAAAGGATTTACACAATGATTTTGGAGTCTATACCAGGAACAGAGTGGACATTAGGCAGGAAAACACACATTCTATTTACCATTCTGTTTACCAGTATGTTTTTGGGAGAATCCCAGGGAAAACCCACACAGACAGGGGGAGAAAATGTAAAACTCCAAACACACAAGGGGAGAATATGCAAAATGCCTCACAGACAGTAACCCGAGCTCAGGGATCCTGTAAGACATCAGCGCTACCTGGTACACCACCTATAATAAACATTTAAAAAGAAAATAATACAGGTTTAGTGCTTCATTACATTTAAGGAAGTATTAAAAACATGCTGCATACATGTTTCAAAAACTGCCCATAGATTTTCATTATCAATAAATTTTGTTTAAATGGCTTTAGTGTTTAAACAAAACAGAATTATGATAGCTATAGATTAGGCTACAAATGCTGGAGTATTCTGTTCAGCCTTGTGTTTTAATTTCTTCAGTAGTTGTGTATCTACAGTAGGAATCTATGAATGGTTAATTTTCTATTGACATTTCTAGCAACTGCGGATTTGAGGCAGTTCCTGGTCAAAGTGAGGCAAGGAGCCGTCAGAGTCATAAAGATTGTCATAAGGAGTGGTGAGTAAGAGAATTCGAGTTGGAGATGTACATTATTGCTGTAAATAATGTTAAATGTTTAGGAACTGTTAAAAATTGATTTAGACATCTTCATCTGAGAAACTGAAGAGGACAGTAGTTTTGTACTTAGGACATGAGGAGCATGGCTGAAGTCTTTAGTGCCTCCATTATATGATAAGGAATTGATCATACCATACTATTTAGAGACTCAGACTGATAAGCTGCCTACGGTGTGTGTGTGTGTATAGAGCAATTGGTGTTAGGGTCCTACAGAGAGCCATCTCAGAGCTGGGACCAGGACTACGACCCATGCGTCCTGCCTCTGTTGGACTCGTCAGAGCCATGCTACATCCTGTTCAGGCTGGACACGCAGAACCAGCAGGGCTATGAGTGGCTCTTCCTCTCCTGGTCTCCAGATCAGTCACCTGTAAACACACACACACACATCTGATATGTACTGTATGGCACATTGGTACTCTGATAGCACATTCTGCCTGTGTGCTGTCTCACTGCTGTTGCAGGTGCGATTGAAGATGGTGTATGCTGCCACTCGTGCCACACTGAAAAAGGAGTTTGGTGGAAGTCACATCAAAGACGAACTGTTCGGAACCACACAAGTAGGTAGACGTGTGGAATCTGTTCTTCCTAGGATTCTGTTATACATGTTCTTATAGTGCTTCATTATTGTCATGACATTATGACATTACTATTAACATTACTATTACTGTTGTCATTATTATTATTATTATCCATTGCTATTACTACCAAAAGAATAATAGTTTCATACAGGAGAAATATCTGATTTAAACATCCATCCATCCATCCATTTACACAGTCTGGGAATATCTATTAATTTATTCGTCCATCCATCCATCCATCCATCAATCCATCCATCCATCCATCCATCCATCCATCCATTTATCCATCCATCTGTCCATCCTTTTATTCATCCATCTTTTTACACAATGTATATGTATTACATTTTCTATCCATCCATTCATTTACACAGTCTGGGAATATCTAATAATTCATTTGTCCATCCATTGATCCATCCATCCATCCATCCATCCATTTACACAGTCTGGGAATATCTGTTAATTTATCCATCCATCCATCCATCCATCCATCCATCCATACATCTATTTACACAGTATTACATATTCATTTTTCTATCCATTCATCTATCTATCCATTAATTTATACAATGTAGGAATGTCTATTAATTTATCCATCCATCCACCCATCCATCCATCCATTCATCCATCCATCCATCCATCCATCCAAAAATCCATCCAACAATCCATCTGTCCTTTTATTCACCTATCCTTTTACACATCCTTTTTCTGAGTATATGTATTAAATGATCTATCAATCCATCCATTTAACCACTCTGGGAATATCTACTAATTCATCTATCCATCAGTTGATCCATCCATCCATTTACACAATATTACATATTCATTTATCCATCCATTCATCCATCCATTCATTTACACAATGTAGGAATATCTATTAATTTATCCATCCATCCATCCAACCATCCATCCACTGAGCCAACAGCCCAAAAGTCATATTTAGTCATAACTAATCTATAAAACTGAACAGAGTGATTATTCTTGTAAGACTGTATCCTACATTATTTTGCGAGTTTTTTCTTTATATTCATACTACAGAAATTTTGGCTTTGATTACAATTTTTTTTATTTATTAATCAATCACAGATTGACATTTTTTTTTAACCCATTTCTAGTTAGGTTTAATGTTGTGGGACCTCCACGAAACAAAGCTGGTTTCTGTTAACAATTAAGTTCAAACCGCTGTCATCACTCACTTAAAGTTAATAAGACAAAAAGCAGTTTGTTCCCGAGAAAACCGTGAAGCGCAAAGTCTTCTGTCCTGATGACTTTTCCATGATGGACAACTTAAAGGAACAGCAACTGGAGACTCTTTCCAAAAATGCTAAATAAAGAACGTTTTACGTCATATTATTGTTTTATACAAACAATTCTGTTTGTCTTTACTACGTAACACATCTTTATCCGTTTACGATTAGATTTATGTTATATTTAATGTCCTCCATACAAGCATTGATATAGAAGAACTTGTGATGTGCTTCATACACACGACACTTCTCTCAGAACCACATGGTTAAAGAATGCTACAATTCAAACCCCTCACCTTTCCCCTAACAGGTTGTAACATTCGAATTAGCTGCTGAGAATTCCTCCGAATCTGCAAACATGAACCCATTTCCAAGAATAATTAAGTATTAACATTCTGTCAAAGCTCTAACTACTCATCCGATGTTTCCAGGTTGAGAGAAAATATGCTGGTGTATCTGATCTTAATCTTCTCTGCAGGAGGATGTGTGTTTTCAGGGGTACCTTCGCCACATGTCCTCTTCCTCCAGCCCTGGTCCCCTCACTGCAGCTGAGCAGGAGCTCCATCAGATTAAAGCCACAGAGGTGAGCAAGCCATCACTTCAAGTTACTGGACATGACTTTTATCTTAAACTGCACTGAAGCTAGAACATGAATGTCCTTATCAAAGATAATTAATCAGAGTTTATTGCTTGAAATGCACCTGACAGGACAAGGTTGTATGGGTATGTATGTAAGTTATTATTACTGTCATATGGTTTAATGTGTAAGACTGTGTGTGTGTGTGCACGCAAATACACTCACAATTACTGAGCACTTTACTAGAAACACTACTGAACTAGTCATTCATGCAATTATTTAATCAGCTAACTATGTGGCAGCTGTCAGGTGATAAAATCATGCAGATGTTGACCATCAACTCTGAGTATCTCTCTATATACTGATCTCCTGAAAACTGGAAAAACACAGCATGGTGAGATGGATTTGTTCTCAGGCACACTGATGGTAGAGTCTGATGAATCTAACCTGCCTTGTGTCAACAGTCCAGGCTGGTGGAGGTGGTGTGATGGTGTGGGGAATGTTTTCTTGCCACACTTTGAGTCTGTTAATGCAAATCAATCAATCACTTGAATGCCACAGAGTATTGTTGCTGACCAGGTGCATTCCTTCATGACCACAATTTACCACAATCTTCTGATGGCATGATAATAAGACATGTCACGAAGCCTTTCGTCAAAACTGGTTTCAAGAACATGAGAATAAGTTCAGTGGCCTTCACCGGACACCGATAGATCATCTTTGGGATTTGTGTAGAACAAGAGATTCACAGCATGAAAGTGTACCTGAAAAATCTACAGGAATTGCCTGATGTAATCATGTCACCATGGACCAGAAATCTTTCAAAGCTGTTTTGAGAATAAAGGAGGCCTAGTATTCGTATAGTGTTCCTAATAAAGTGCTTGGTGAGCATATATACTTATTAAAAATGATTTTAAAATGATTTTTTCTTAGGAGGAGCGAAGACGAGTCACTGCTCCGGCTGGGAGGGGAAAGGTAAAGTCTACAAAGCTCCTACATCCAACATCAGGTTACTGGTCTGACCTGAAAGCATTGCAAAATACACAATAATCTTTATTGTTTTTAGTGTGGGTTTACCATTTAATAGTGTTTGTTTTAAAAATGCAGCTGCAACACAACTTTCTAACCTTGTTAATGAGAAAAAGGCTACATACAGTACATGTCACAGTACTTCCCAAGGGGCTGCTCAATCAACTCTTTACAGAATCAAGCCTTTTTTGGCACTAATAACACTCAGTTTGATATAAGTGAACAGTAAACATCAGTAAAACGAACTGATATTAATTTTATTGAACTAGCTAAAGCTTAAAACTTAAAACTGCGATTAAAATATATATATAGGATAGGATATAGGATCTAAACCACCAGAGAAATTAGAATAATTAAATAATTTTAATTAAAAAAAAATGTTGATGTTTTTTAAATGTTTTTTCCATGTAGAGGCATAGACAGACTCTTAAATTTCAAATAATGATTTTTCTATTTTCGCAGAAATATTTTTAAATATTTTTATTAGCCTAAGAATATTAATTTATTATTATTATTATTATTATTATTATTATTATTATTATTATTTATTTTTATTTTATTTTTTTTAATTAATATCAAATAATTGAGATGATGTCCACTTACAGAATCAGTTTATCACACTAAGGGCACACAGCTTTAAGACTGCTGATACAGCTTTAATGGCAGGCTGAGCCTGCTGTTGCCTCACATGATGATAATGGTGGTTATGCGTGTGTGTCTGTGTGTGTGTCTGTCTCTGACTCTGTGTGTGTATTTCCTAACTGTAAGACACAGATTAGTGTGGAGAGTAAGCCGCTGAATCTGCAGGGATTGGCGTTCCCGTTACAGGAGGAAGCGAAACGAGCTTTACAGCTACTCAAACAAAGGCGCATCAACTACATCCAGCTAGTGAGTCCCACCTGAACACAAACACACACACACGCACACACACACTTCATTCATTTCAGCATTGTCATGTACTTCCTTTTTTTTCTTTTATCATTGTGTGTGTGTGTGTGTGTATTCACAGAGGCTGGACACTGAGCGAGAGACAATCGAGCTGGTCCACACCAATCCTACAGAGATTCGTGAGCTGCCATCTCGAATCCCGGCTGATGCTCCTCGCTATCACTTCTTCCTGTATAAACACTCATATCAGGGCCAGAGTGTGGAGGCTGTGGGTCAGTCCCCGGGTTTTTCTGCTGAATTTTACAACCTTAATCTCAGATGTTCTTAATCTGCTGAGTTCTGTCTGGTTGCAAGGTCTTTCTTTGTCCTGTGAAAAGCATCCCTGAACTCTTAAGTGAACCTAAAAGTCACTCTTCTGTACAACATTTTTGCTGAATCCTACAGGATCCCAGTCCCAATGTACACCTCCAGACCAATAATTATTTTAATTAAAAAAATTGGGTCTTTCATGCCTAATTTTAAGAAAAGAAACACACATAATTAACCAAAACAACTTATTTTTACCTTCTCCTCACAAAGGCCATGTTGAATAAGGAACCATTCATTTTGCCCAGAGATGATTAAAACCTTGCTAGCTAAGTCTGATTCCCTCACACAGTGGATTTCAGCAGGTTGTTGGATAGCTGTGTGTTGTGCTATAATATTTGTTAGAGATACATGCAAAAGATTAGCATATTGTTCAGGAAACTAAGTAGTTTCAGAACTATATATGGCAGCTAGTGTAAAATTTTCACTGAGTAAAGGGATTTTCCAGGCCGCTACACAGTTCGTTCTCTCTTGCAGCTGGTGATTATACATGTTTAAGAACTTTTCATATGTTTTCTATTCGGTCAGATGAAAGAGCTCTCTGATGAAATATTCATAGTTCATCGTTCAATGCAAAAGTGAGAGCTAATTCTTCTTTGTTTTCTATAGGTGCCAGTAAAATAATAATTTTTTTTTCAAGCCATTTATTTATTACAGCATGGCCAGTTATTAGACAATCTCTCTCTCTTTTCTAACATCGTACTGTAATGGCAGTTGCGCAATTTTTGTTGGCGTTTCAAACCTGTACCACAACGTATCTGAAACCAAACCAACCAAAACCTCTTTGCTTATCAGCGGAAAAAGCTGGGTTGTTTGTCAGCGCCTTCTGATCTGCTGCAGAAGCACAGGAAACTGCATCTGTCTTGTATGAGTGATTGCCAGAAATTTCTGAAATGAGGAAAGGATGAAGAGATATGAGGAAAGGTTGGAGAGATATGGTGCAGTTGTGCGACTATTGTTTTCAGTGAGCTTAGAGCGAACAGGTTTTACATCCTGTTCTTAGTATTGGGAAATGTGTTGAAATGATTGCTTATGATAAACACCTACACTACAGAAGCAGTTGATCAGACAGTAAACATGCTGGTATGGGTTTTACTGTTGGTTTGTTGGGTTTTACCAATGGTTTACTGGTCTGTCTGTTACCCTGGTCTAGTAATTCTAAACAAATTCTTGGATTTCTTCTGACACCGATGAAAGATGATACAGTACACAGACGCAGTATGTCCTGTGACACATAATACGTCCTTTACCGCAGAAGAGAGGTTATAATTTAACCTTCTGATATCATCAAGCATTAACATAAACTGCTCATCGTTTCCCTGAAGTGGTTTAACCATTAGCATATTGTAGATTTCTCTTTCTCACTTTCAGTGCCTGTGTGTTTTTGTGTGATTTTAGTATTCATCTACTCCATGCCTGGGTACAGCTGTAGCATCAAGGAGCGGATGCTCTACTCCAGCTGTAAGAACCGGCTGCTGGAGGAGGTGGAGAGGGAATACTGCATAGAGATCAGTAAGAAGGTAATCAGGATTATTTGGTCCTCCATTACGAGTGCAATCCCTTTTGGAGTACAGTGCTCAGTATGAGTCGAAGGTAACGCCCAAGTCAGCAGGAAACAGGGTGATAACACATCCTGGAAAAACTGGAAGACCTGGAAATTTATAGACTGGTTTTCCAGTCATGGAAAGAACTTGGAAAATGAGAGAATGTCCTGGAAAAGTGTAAAAGTTGAGCTACTACGTCACTAAGAACTAAATAGGTCACTGTGTCAGTAATAAGGATAGACTGGACATTATATAAACTAGATATTTTTATCATTTTGAATAAACAAATAAATATTAATTAATATTAATATTACTACCACCACAGCCAATAATAATAATAATAATAATAATAATAACAACAACAACAATAATAATAATAATTATTATTATTATTACTATTATTATTACTATTATTATTATTATTATTATTATTATTATTATAGTTATTACTATTTTTTGCTGTTATTAAAATTTAATTTGTTTATTTTCATTATTATTTGTTTTATTTTATTATTATTATACCAGAAAAATCCCAGTATGAGGTAAATCTAGTTCATATGAAATGTTTGTACAGATTTTGGGGTCAATTTGTTGTTTTATATAATTTCATACAAAAAAAAAGGCAAACTGAACTAAGTTTAAATCACCTATTTAATGTTTAATCCTTTAAATAAACACACTTCAACACTGAGCATGTCGGATAAAATAACCTTTCATGAGAAGCAGCCATCGCGCATGAGTCATGGAACAAATCTTGGAAAGTGATTTCCAAGAAAGAGTGAGGACACTAATTATGGAGCACATTGTTTTTGTGAATAAGACTCCCTGATGAGCCGGCTCTGCTGTGCCGGTTTTTGGGTTAGGACTGAGTTCAGGACCTGATGTTAAAATACTGCATGAATTCTCTCCAGTCCTCTTACATGTTTGTGTTTGTGTGTGTGTGTTTCCGAAGATGGAAATAGACAGTGGAGAGAGCTTGACGGAAGAGTACTTATATGAAGAAGTTCACCCTAAGCCACAGGCCCTGAAACAAGCCTTTGCCAAGCCAAAGGGCCCTACAGGGAAACGGGGTAACAAGCGTCTGATCAAGGGAGTAGGGGAGAACGGCGAAGAGAGCTAGGAGCTCTGCGTGAACTGAGACGAAGCCTCCAGAAATGCTCTCCTACATCCTGCTGTCTGACTTCTCTTCCTGCCTCCATTCACACTCCTGTGTTCTTGCTAAATGTTCTGACACCCAACAAGGCCACAGATATTAAACAAAACTCTCTGATTATTTTGCATAATATTCAAATAAAAACTTGTTTCTGTACATTTAATCTCCGGTCTGCAGTCTGCTTTGTCTGGTTTCCCAGAAAGAAAAGGTCAAGCAAGTACATGCTAAGCCTTTAAGCCCTGGAATTAAAAAGAGGCAGGGACTCTCTAGAAATGCTGAAAAGTCATCATTAATCAACACACAAAGAGCACTGGGGCTGATCAGAGGATGATATTCATAATACAAACATGTCACAAATCGTTTAGCAAAAAAAAAAAAGATTGTTTCTATCTGTAGTGTCTTGTTTTCAGGCATAAGGTAGGCATACAGATGGCAGGGGTTTTTTTTTTCTACGACTTCAGGCGAGTGCGCCAAACAGGATGCGTGTCTGATCCACGCTTTATTGCGGATAATGAGTGGTTTAGGACGTGCCCATTCCGAGTGACTGGTACAGTTTTCCTGGAAAGACTTTTACTAGGAAAAGTCCTCGGCTACGCGTTTACTGGCGCGTGCACAAATCCGAGGACCAATCAGGGCGCGCCGGCGCTCGAGAGCGCAGTTCCGTGAAACGCGCTGCACAGGCAGACGCTCCTACACAACAAGCCGATTCTCGGAAAGCGTTTCCCCCGGTGCTTTTCATGTTCGAGACACGCCGAGCTCTTCTCACATCCGTGGAGCTGATCAAAACCGATCGACGTGTTGCTTTCGAAAGTGTGCGCTCCCATTCTGACACGGTGCGCCGATCTGTCGCCATTACACCGGGGGGGGAGGATGTCGACTTTTCAGCATCTTTAAAAAATAAATAAAATATCTTCACTCATCACGGATATAACAGTTGCGAATGTATTCGTGATGCTCTTGTGTGTGCCGAGGTAAGAATTACCTTTTATTTTAAACAGTAACCTCAATAACAACTTCTAATATATATTCACAAAAGTTTCTAAGTATAAAATAAAAAAAAAATATATGTATTATTTTTTAAATGATCATTTCTTGGTTAATTGTAGACTAATATATTCTTGGTTAGATTTTTTTCCCCCCTCACCATGGCCTGCTTTTCTTTCTTCTTCTTTAAATCAGGTCTAGATGTGTTCCTGGAAAAGTCTAAAAATAAAAACCACAGCAAGCACCATGTTAGTGCTAGAGATTAGAGATAGTGTTCACAGCTACACTTGCCCTATAATAATAATAAAAAATAAAAATAATAACAAAAATCTTTGAATCGCAGCTTTTTTAAAAGTTAGATAGGGCCAAGAATAAACTGTATCACGTCTCACTTGATAAAGTGAGGTCCAACATATTCAGGGCAGCTCTTAGAACAGATGGATAAGGATGTTTATTCTGTCAAATGAAATACAATTTTATTTGCTTTTTTATTATTATTATTTTTTACAAGAAAATGATCTTTATAAAATCCTGATTCTTTCTTTTAGCGCAACTAAAACGACCGTAATTTGTATTCAGTGAAGAAGGAACATAGGCCCGAGCAGTTTAGGGATAATGGCCTTGCTTGTACAGCTCTCCAGACACAAGTGTAGAACTGCCTGTAATAGTAAGAAACAAAACCCTGAATGGAAAAATCCCATCACTATATATTCAAACAAGAATAGGGTGTAACATGACATTATAGATTAGCTATGTGAAGAATGTTGCTTGCGTAACCATAAGCAAGCATGTTGTTGGTTCATTCTCAAGGTCTAACATGTGGTTTTCACCTCAGATCATGTTATGGTCCTTGTCCTTTCTAGTCCATTTGTTTATAATGGCTCTATCTTTTCGAACAGGATTCCAATCCCATCTTCAGCAATGGTTACTGGAGAGATGATAGTTACAGAGAATGGAGAAGGTCCCTGTAACCAACCAATCCCGGTTTCCGCTCAGCCGTGGGAATCATTCGAAAACCTGCGATGCATCCATACTACGTTTCAGCATCTGAATTCCTCAGGTACAGCACAACCTGGCCAACATGGCCACCTTCTCTCGTATAAGACTTCTTTGGTCGTGATTCAAGATCAGAGGTGTTAGAACACATAAAGTGAATTGCTCACAGGCAGCCAATTTAGTGTCATTGAGACCAAGGACAATCAACAACAAGGATCTAGTATATATCTAGTGTCTGAAATGATTTTTTTTTTTTTTTGTAAAAATCTCATTGTGAGGCCGATGCTGTGACTCTCGAAAATTCACCAGTGGACTTACCATAGGATACGTACAAATACAGTTGTGGCAATGATGAAATGTAAACAAAACTCATAGTTATCCCATAGTCTGTTATACAGTTCAGACAATATTTTATTGAGATCATTTTGACATTATAACAAGTAATAATCATTATAGGCCACTGTAACTATGAACACTGAGTTAGGTTAAAAAATAAATAGTAGCTCTAGTCAAATCTACATTGTTAAATATTTTGGATAATTAGAAAACCCTTCAAGGAAACCACCACATTTGCATCATTATACGACCTTAACCTAGTCTCATTTATTTTTCAGGCTGGTACTGGGGGAACATTTCAGCCAGTCAGGCTGGAGATGCTCTGGCAGGTACGGCAGAGGGCACGTTCCTCGTACGTGACAGCAGCCACACGCACTACTTCTTCACCCTCTCTGTAAAGACGAACAGAGGCCCTACCAACGTACGCATCGAGTACAGCGGCAACCGCTTCCGCCTGGACTACAGTTCTAGCACCTGTCCTCCGCTGCAGTCCTTCCCCACCGTGTCCGATCTGGTGCAGCACTATGCGGGCACCAGCAGAAGAAAGGGGAAAGCTAAGCCAGAGGAAGATGTCCCAGCAGCACTGAAGGACAATGCAGTTCTGCTGAAACTCAGACAGCCTCTGTATAAACCCAAATCCTTTCCCACGTTACAGCACTTGGTCCGCCTCACCATAAACAGACACACAAACTGCCCAGAACAGCTGCCCCTACCACATCTTCTGCTACTCTACCTACAGGAATATCCCTTCAAAGTTTGAACATTGACATCATTCCCAGCAGGGTTCGAAGGCTTAGATTGGATTCTTTGTCTCTTCGCCTGAAAGAGACCACTGGATGATGCAGCAGCTGTATGGACTATGGGTGCTACAAATGATTGGCGCAGAATCCCAGACTGCATTGTGAGAAATGTGTTGTGACATTCAGGCCTGAGGCCAGTGAATAAACGCTGAACTGAGCATAGCGAAAGCACTTATTCAAATTTTTACAAAATTACTACAAAATATTTAATGACTGTGTAATAACTCATATTTAAAACATGTATTGGAGTGTATAACAAAACCAAACTTTGACTTTCAGTACTGAGATCTATTACATGGAGCACCATTTGATGTATTTCATTGCACAGCTGTTTCCAAACTAGTATTTTGAGGTCAGTGATGACGGGGAGTGAAAATGAAATAAAAGTGTGTTGTGGCATTCAGAGGGCAACATTTCGAGAGCACGCTCTCGGAGACAATGACAGTTCTAGACTTTTGAATAGCAGCTCAGCAGGCCCTGCCTTTGTTCTGTCTGCCTGTAAATTACAGGCTAGTTATGAGGAGATGCTTCATGCATCCTGTTTACAAATGAGCAAAATTTGTTCACGTGAAACTTAACGTTCCTGTAAATATCATTGTCTGTACACATTTTCAGTTTTTAGTAAAATATTTCACTGAAACTAGTCATTTTGTCAAACCAGGAATCCTATCTGACAAGTTCTTATGCTAATTTATTAATCTTATACAAATATATTTTCTTCACAGTATACCCTTTGAGAGCTTGTTTTTTTTCTTTCTATCTTTCGCATCTTTTATAACCCTGTTTACGAGCCTGTAGTGTACTCTATAAGCCTACTCTTGAAAGTAGGTCAACTGAGTACGTCCTGACACATCACTGGAATCGGACACTGATGACGTCATTCAACATTTCCAAGTAGACTTAGATTTTATCAACTGTTCTTTCGTAGAGCTCTGTGGTTAAATGCACACATGTTTTCAATACGACACTGAAAAAAAAGAAACAAGGACAAAAGCGATTCAGGGTGTTACACATCATGTCTTCGTTGAGATAGTATTAATTACGTCATATTACAGATTCGACTATGGTTATATCACACACAGTACACAAACATACTTCCAGCTAAAGTGGACATTGAGACTGGCTTCAGCGGTTGTTTTGCTGGTGGGATGTAATACTTCAATGAAATGTTCCTGAAAAAGCTGTTCAGTGGAATTACAGCCAGAGAAATGGTTTTAGTACATCTGTAGGAGTTGTACACTCTTTAATGTGCATCAGGGAATGCATGCAAGCACTCATGCAATTTAACATATCAAATATCATCTGATTCACTACACACGTTCCAGCCCTTTCCTCTTCCCCTTTCTTGTGAATTTTGCAACAAGTCCTGTCTGACGTTAAGGATGGTACAACAAAATGGAATTATTCAAATAATTTGGAGACAGCTTTGACATTCTTCTTACATTTATTCAAATGACATCTTGTTTAGCGTGCAGATTACAATGTGACTCAATTTTTCTTTCTTTATTTTTTTAGATTAATATTTGTTTTAACTCACCTGTGACTAAGGCCTTGTTTTAAGGGTCTTGATTATCTGGTCTTGACATCACGATAGATAGTATAGATATTATATTATATATTATATAACAGCAACTGTAAAAGCACATGCCACTTGCAAAAAAAATGTTTTAAAATAATATTTCACCATGGACCTCGTACTTCCTCTCACTTAGGTCGCTTGGGAATCTGGATAATTATACAAATAAGGATTAGCCATATACAAGAATAAGTGTAAATACCCCTGTATACTTTTAACACAGGTTTTAATTATGATTATAACTATAAAAACCCCTGTTGCTGCTGTTTCGCTTAAGATTAGAACTTTAAAATCCCTTTTAGAAACTTTCTGTGTCTTCAGAATATGGATTATATCTAGAAAAGTGATGCAAGTGTAAATGCACCAAGATACATTTCAGACAGGTTTATCTTAAGATGCTTTAGAAGGTGTATACCAAATCTGAATGTTCTAAAAAGACATACACTATATTGCCAAAAGTTTTGGGACATCTGCTTTTACATGGACATGAATGTAATATTTAGTTGGCCCGCCCTTTGCAGCGATAGCAGCTTCAACTCTTCTGGGAAGGCTTTGTTTAGAAGTGTGTTTATGGGAATTTCTGACCATTCCACTAGAAACGCATTTGTGAGGTCAGGCACTGATGTTGGATGAGAAGGCCTGGCTTTCAGTCTCTGCGCTAATTCATCCCAAAGGTGTTCTATCAGGTTGAGGTCAGGACTTTGTGATGTTCCTCCACACCAAACTCGCTCATCCATGTCTTTATGGACCTTGCTATGTGCACTGGTGTGCAGTCATGTTGGAAGAGGAAGGGGTCATCCCCAAACTGTTCCCACAAAGTCGGGAGCATGAAATTGTCCAAAATGTCTTGGTATGCTGAAGCATCACTGGAACTAAGGGGCCGAGCCCAAACCCCTGAAAAACAACACATGAATTCAATGATTTGGAGGGGTGTCCCAAAACTTTTGGCAATATCTCTCCATATTACATCCATAGACGCATGGCTAAAAACTTATGAGAATGCAATCCTGGTAGGAAAAGGTCATGATTTAGGTGATTGTTACTAAAGTAGTCGTAATTTGAACAGGTCAGATGTTTATAGGAGTGTCTTATATTTATTTATACTTTTCATCTGGTCGAGTAAGTGTCAAATGAGCAGGTTTAAAACAGGGTTCAATTTGCATTACAAAAATTAATTAATGCATCTAATCATGCACTTTTAAAATAATGAATTTAACACAACGTCGAACATATGTATTTATTTTTCGACGTAGAGCTAGGGAAGGAGTTAAAATTCAGGGTGGTGTGTTACTCTGTTCTTTTACTTTGGAAAAGGCTGTGACTTCACACTCTTGTCGCAGGCTTCACTTTAACCACGATAACTGACTGAAGTTTATTTTGAGCTAGAACTTTTTTTCCGGGGGGGTTTAATTCGTATTTTCTACAATTACAGAAACCTTTCTGTTTGTCACGAAGTCGTGCATTGTTCCGAATAATATTTCAGTACGCCTTGCCCGTTGTCATGGCAACCTAGGCACGAGGAGGATTTCTTTTCCCCCAGTTATTTTTAAGTAACTTTTTTTCCCCCCGTGTTGTTTCTCATGCGCTGTTAAAACAAACAGCTGAATATAACAACAACAACAGCGGTGTCTACTAAGATTGTTAACTTTAATAATAATAAAGAAAAAATATATAAAACGTTTTCTGGGTTCGATTCAGGATCATTAGTTTATTTTGTTGAGTCGCTTCCTGATAAGCTTCCTCATTAGCGCGAGAGCTAACATCACTGTGGTCATGCAACGCTGCGCTCGGAAAGCCAGGTAAGATACATGCTACTAACTAAAATACTACAAAAAAATATTTATACAACCAATAAAGAACCAGATTTAGGCTTTTTGGTAAGTCTTAATGCAGTCTAATAAAAAAAAAAAGTTAGACACGGGTTATACTAATTATGTACATATACACCGATCAGGCATAACATTATGACCACCTGCCTAATTACAGCCCTGACCCGTCATGCACTGTGTATTCTGACACCTTTCTATCAGAACCAGCATTAACTAGCAATTTGTTGGATCCGGCCAGCCTTCACTCCTCATGTGCATCAATGACCCTGTCTCCGGGTTCACCACTGTTCCTTCCTTGGACCACTTTTGATAGATACTTACCACTGCAGACCAGGAACACCCCACAAGAGCTGCTGTGATCCAGTCGTCTAGCCATCACAATTTTGCCCTTCGTCAAACTCACTCAAATCCTTATGCTTGCCCATTTTTCCTGCTTCTAACACATCAACTTTAAGGACAAGATGTTCACTTGCTGCCACATATATCCCACCCACTAACAGGTGCCCTGATAGGGAGATAATTCAGTATTATCATAATGTTGTGGCTGATCGGTGTTGACCATACATAATAAATTAGGACTAGAATTCATGTTGAGTGTGTGTAATTGTCCAGTGAAATGTGAGCAGTGCATTAGTTGCTTTCTGAGTTTGTTCAGCAGGTGTGTTCCTGCTCTCGCCCCTATAGCACCTGCCTTTGCTTCGTTTCTGCTTGAACCGTGGTAGGAGCTTCGAGCATGCTTTCTCTTACAGAAGGTATCATTGCGAAGGAGTAAGTGTGCCTCTGTCTCAACCTCACCAGTCTTGCAGTTACAACACGCTGGTTCTTCTTTTAGAAACCATGTTTGCTTGCGTCTGCCTTTCTCTACGAGTAGACAGTGATCACTGAGGCTATATCTCTCTCTCTTTTACTTGCCAGGTTGTACTTTGTGTTCATATTCTAATTTATTTTGATGCTTTTAATGTTTGCTTTCCCAGTGGGCCAAATTATGCAATAATATATTTATTGGTTTAATTTTATTTGGTTTTGTTTAGTTGATCTGGTCTGAAACGGATGTTGGTGGGTTTATGAGATTCCCTTCTCTCTCTCTCTCTCTCTCTCTCTCTCTCTCTCTCTCTCTCTATCTGTCTGTCTCATGGCTTGTGTAGCCCATTAATGCCCTTAATGTTCAATGTGTTGAGATTGTTTTCTGCTCACCATGGTTGTACAGAGTGGTTTAGTTAACCCGAATAAGTCTTGTCTTCCTTGCAGTAACTCAGAAAATGTTTTTTTCCTTTATACCATTTTCATAAACTATATAAAGAATGATTTGGAAGATCATAAAGGAGATCAGCATTTTCTGAGCTACCCAAACCATCCACCATATCACGGTCAACATCACCTGACACCACCCGATTTAAAGCATTGTGCTGCTGCCATATGATTGGCTGATAGGATATGTAAAGGTGTTTATATAACCGTGTACTGTATGTATGCAACAATTTCGAGGAAGGTCAGACACTTTTGGAAAAACTGCATGACAAAAGGAAAAAATATATGTGACTCTGAAAGAGGGTTCATTATTATGACACAAATGGCATAAATTCTTCTAGACATATCTATACATTTATATCTGCCGGAAAAGCATCATCATTATCACCATTATTACCACCATTAAAGGCAATTCTTTATGTAGACTGTACTGCTGTCTACATAAAGAATTGCCTTTAAGGACAGTAAAGTAACATAAGTAATTTTCAAGCTAACACTGTCAGTAAAATTTCTTTGTTTTTATAATTAACAAAATTCTTCTCTCTCTCTCTCCTTTGTTTAGGGAGTGGGCCGTGACTAATATTAGTTACTGCATGAGATGAGTTATATGACCTTCCTGGAGGTCTTAGCTTCCTTCATATTTCCACAATGTCAAGAATAGCGTGGTATCAAGAAAAGGTAAGCAAACCTTTTATCAGCTTTGAAAAAAAAATGCACTGCCTGTGAAATGTGACCTCATGGTATTTTGTTTTGTGTCAAAGATTGGAGCTTACGACCAGCAGATATGGGAGAAATCTCTGGAACAGGCTGAATTGAAGGTACATTCACATATCATTTCTTAAAGTATTTTCTGAAATGGTGGCGTTAGATTTAAAAAGATAAAACGATGGCTTTGTACAGGGCATTAGAAATAAGCCGAAGAAAACCGGCCACATCAAGCCAGACCTTATAGACGTTGACCTGGTGCGAGGTGAGTGTCTGATCTAATCAGACGTTTTCTTCCAAGAATTGTTGACAAGTGACATAATGTTCATTGATAGAATGAACACAGGAACCTTCTCACTGGCTTTCTTTGATGATTCAGTATTTATATGTAAGCATTACTCACTCTCTCTTTCAGGCTCCACGTTTAGCAAGGCCAAGCCGGAAAGCCCATGGACTGCTCTGACCCGTAAAGGCATGGTCAGGGTTCTCTTCTACCCATTCTTCTTCAAGTGGTGGATCCAGGTCACGTCCAAATTCATCGCCACCTCGATTCTGGTTCTGTATTTTTTGCAAGGTGAACACTTTTCTCAAATTTGGTGTCAGACAAAGCATAAAGCACCCCAAAACTTTTCAGGAAGCTGCATCCTTGCCTTGTGGTTTTAAAAATTGAGAGATTGATTAGAATTAGATTTATCATTACTATTTTTCTATTGGAAGTAGAATATAACTAAAAGTCCGTTAAAAGGAGCAACAATATACAGATAGAGCAACAGCATATAGACTCTTTTTTAATAAAATGCCATTTCCATTTGTTGTTAGTTCCTGTTGGTGCCACGCTTAAGCAGATACGAAACAAACACTTTTTTGTCAGTGGAAAAAGCACAGTTGTAGTTATCAGGTGAAAAATTCTGGTTGTGGGAAAAAAAAAAGGTTTCCTCCTGTTCCTCTCTACCTGTTTCCTTCAAAATTATAAATAGTCCTATAAATCTCCTTAACAGTGGCAGCTGCTGTGCTGTTTATCGAGGTACCTGCAGCCACAGCCAGTGAGATACTGGGTCCAATGTGCCTGATGATGCTATTAGGAACAGTGCACTGCCAAATAGTGTCTACTGAGTCATCCCGGACCCACGAGAGCAGCCTAGCGTCCAGCCTGGCCACTATACACACTACCACCCAGAAAACAAGCCCTTCTAGAAAGAAAAGGTAAGCAGGTTATGATGTTGCTATTATAACACCGTAGCCTATTATTAGAATGTGAGAATATATTATTATAAGTGCCAGTTTAATTTTTCCTTTGTTTTCTTGTGAAACAAGGCAGAGGCTGTTCTAGGAAAAATCAGGGTGGTATATGACCCGACTTAAAGAACAGCACAGAGTTTTATTCCTCTTACACCACGCCAATCTTCCACCGATTATATACAGTGTTTAGATTATTGTGTTTTTCTCAAGACAGAGGAAGTTCAAAAAAGTGAAAAGAGCAGACCAGGCCGATAAGGGAGGATCCGAGCTCAAGGAGAGCAAACAGTTCTATATATCACAGAAAAAACGGGTAATACATCTGTTTATTGTAATATATGAGGAATTAGCAGCTCATTAGGATTGTTCAGTAACAAGACAGTAGCTGTGACACAGTAGTAAATTGTCAGTCTCTTGTATATACTGTTGGTCTTATTTGGTGCAGAATTCCCTGAGGAAGCATGCTGATGGGCTCTCTGAAGAGCTTTCCAGTGACGAAGAGGAAGCTGAGGTAGCAGGGCACCCGAGAGACAGACTCGTACCAAATCACCAGACCAAACCTGCTCCTGGACTCAGGAAGCGACTTCAGAATGCCACGGAGTCTGCAGCCGCCACAAAGCATCAGGTCAGAAGTACAGCTTTTCTGTGGGGGAGAAACCATAGGTGTGGTATTTTGCAGTTGGCAGTTATTGTTTGGAGTTTTGTATATTGTTTATGGTCCACAGCAGCAATATGCTGAAGGTGCGACAACGGTTGCCACAGCAACACCTCCAGAAGTGAATCCTGCGCAACCCTCTGAGGATTCTCGGCCTGTCTCCGATTCAGATGACGTGTTGTGGGAGGAGTTTCTGCAGGGTTCTGACTCCGCCTCATCAGCGAGCAGCCAGAGTGGGGATGAGGGGCTTCACAGTCTCGACCACACCTTGCCTCCAACCATTGTCCTCAGCAGTGATGAGGACAAGGCTTTCTCACAGGTCGGTGCTGTGTGACAAAAGTATTTTGTAGTCTGTGTGATAACCATTGAACCCAGGAGATACACCAATCAGGCAAACCATTGCGAGCAGTGACCAGTGAAGTGAATAACACTGATTATCTCCTCATCATGGCACCTGTCAGTGGGTGGGATATATTAGGCAGCAAGTGAACATTTTGTCCTCAGAGTTGATGTGTTAGAAGCAGGAAAAAATGGGCAAGTGTAAGGATTTGAGCGAGTTTGATGAAGGGCCAAATTGTCATGTAGTGGTCAGTGGTAATCTATCAAAAGTATCCTTCAAGTTCTTTATGTCCTGAAGTCATGAAGGAGCCCAGTACCATCTCGCAACTCACAGGACTTAAAGGATCTGCTGCTAACATCTTGGTGCCAGGTACCACAGCACACCTTCAGGGATCTAGTTGAGTCCATGCCTCGACAGGTCAGGGCTGTGTTGGCAGCAAAAGGGGGAACAACACAATATTGGGCAGCTGGTCATAATGTTAAGCCTGATTGGTGTAGCTTGTAATAGCAACTATGTTGTTTTTCAGCACCAGTTTTCATGGCTTCAGGCCTGCCACCCTTCTAAAGACCGTGTGAGTGCCATTATCTGGGAGCAGGGTGAGTGCAAGAAGGCTGATATGTCTGTCCTGGAGATCAGCAGCATCATCCTCACACAGGTGAGTTCCTCCTTATATGTCTTTCTCTGTAACATTTAACAGTAAATGAAGAGTACTGTAAATCCAAGGATACATTCATAAGAGGCCAATAACTATACTTTAAACTACATTGCTATGGAATTATTGATCCAGTATCATGACTTCACTGTAGGAATCAATCTAGGAATCAGCTTTATTAGCAGTGAAGTTGATTTCTTTGACCTCTCCTGCAACTGTTGTTATTATTATTAGTGGACCCTTCCATCTTCTCTGTGCAGGTAAAGTTGGTGGAACAGGGAATGGGCTACCTCGTCTTTGGAGGGCTGGTTACGGCCACTTTAGCCGTGCTTCCTTTCTGCTTCCGATTGGCTCAGCAGCTCGACGCGACCCGTCTGAACTTAATCACCCTCAATGACTTGATCTTCACGGCTGCTGGGAAAACGAGCGCCTACTCCCTCACGTTCTTCCTTATCACCACTGTGGAGAGAGTTTTCCTCACCAGTCTCTTCTTCTTCATGATGTGTGTCGCTGAAAGAACTTACAAACAGGTACCGGGCCCAATATATTCCCAATAAGGACTACTACAAGCATTTTTCCTTCTTATGTTTTTACACAAGGTCTATAACTCATTCACTACAGAACAAAGTCGCTCTTTGGACCAGTGTTGATTTATGTAATTCTATCATCTTTCACACCCTGCATTTTAAACAATGTCGTTCACAGCGGCTGCTCTTCGCTAAATTCTTCAGTCACATCACTTCGGCACGCAAAGCCAAAAAATCTGCCATCCCTCACTTTAGACTGAAAAAAGTCCAGAACATCAAGATGTGGCTTTCGCTTCGGTCTTTCCTCAAGGTCCATTTCAATTGCTGCTTATATTTTGATTCTATTCTGCAGTTGAAAATATGCCTAAATTCTAAAATCTGTTTGGTTTCTACAGAGGCGGGGGCCTCAGCGCTCCGTGGATGTCATTGTTTCTTCCATCTTCCTCCTGGCGCTTTCCATCGCGTTCACTATCTGTGCACAGGTCAGGCAACAGCATGTTGACAGCATGTTAGCCACCATGGTTTCTCGATGTCATCATGAACACTAGTCCATGTGTGACTTAATGGTTGTAGGTGCTGAACAACCATCACACGTTTCTGGAGTGGGAGAGTAACTGGGAGCTGCTGGTTTGGGGTGCCGCGCTCCTCATCTTCTTGCTGCGGCTGGCCACGCTCGGGGCTGAGACTAACTACAAGTACAGCAACACCTCTGTGTTGCTTACTGAACAGGTACACACACACACACATATAGTTTCATGGTGTTGAGCTGAACTATAGTGTAGTAATCAGTACTACTGACCAATCCCATAGATTTCATTTTGCTTGGTTTAACATTATTTCTCTTCCAGATCAACTTGTATCTGAAGATGGAAAAGAAACCAGAGAAGAAGGATGACCTCAGCATTGTCAACAATGTGCTGAAACTGGCCACAAAGTTGCTGAAAGTAAGTACTGAAAGTAAGCTTTGTACAGAGTTACAGAAAGTAAGCTTTGTATTATTACTATCTTATATCACAAAAAAACCCACAAAGTTAGTGTTACGTTACTTTTTGGCTCACCATCCTTCTATTCATCTCTGTGCAACTTCCTCTGTACCTCTTGTAGTTTCCTCTTTCTTTTCTGACTTTTTGACAGGAAAATCCTCATCATTTAACTGTATCAGTTGCTCAAACAAGTCACTGACCTTTTTACCAGGACCGAGATGAGCTGGGATTTTATATCACTGTACTTTACACATAAGGGTCTTTCGGACAATTTCGTATTTTGACATTTCCAAGGATTTAAGTCATCACTGTTTTGGAGCCTCCTTACTGATCTCAAAGGCTTGCCTGGACTGTGGCTACACTTCAAATATTGACTTATCACTTATTTATTGTCCAGTTTTATAAGTCTAGTTTTGATTTGTGATTATTTTGGTGTTGATCACTGAGTCATTGAAGTACTGTACACAAACTAGCCAGAACTGAACAGGAGCGCCATCTACTGGCACTTTCTTTAACTGAAAACTTTCACGTGGCAAATTGATCAGATGTCGGATTTATCAGTTGTTTCTAGAGCGTCGGTTATTTATCAAGTTTGATCTTATATTTAAACATACACAAATTTCTGGAAGAAGATAAGATTAGTTTGGTGGACTGAAGAATTTTAACAAATATATGAGCATTTAGAAGCTGATCATACTGTGAGTGCCATTGTTAGAACCTTTATTTCTTCGCCACATCTTCTTTCAGGAGCTGGACACACCGTTTCGTTTGTTAGGGCTGACGGTGAATCCTCTCATCTATAACATTACCAGAGTGGTCATCCTGTCTGCTGTCTCGGCTGTGATCAGTGACCTGCTGGGCTTCAATATCAGAGTGAGTGATCACACCTTATATTTTCATCAGATTGCTTTTGTAAATTCACCTATAAACAAATACCGTTCTTGATAAACAAGAATCAATTACACCTTCACACGCAGCTACGTGACACCATGCTAATAATCTGAGCACAGTTTATCATGCATCATTGTATATTTGTCTCTGTGTGCAGCTCTGGAAGATCAAACCATGATGTGACTCTGGGAGCCTGCAGTGTGATAGTGCCCTGTGCTGCTCGAGGACCAAGCACTCTTACATTCTTACACGTGTGTGCAAATCTACTGGCTAAATCCACACATTCCTGTGAATCCTCATGTCTTGAATCAGCTTAACACTGGCTGCTTTCACTTATCATTTTGACTTCCCCTGGCCCAGGTGCCTGCACTTTAAAATATTTCGAAATGTTTTCCTCCTTAGTAATATAACAACATCATTCTGGGCCTGGACAATGACAGACACAACAGGGAAATTTATGCATTCCCTGACAATGCTTGGTATTGAATGCTAATTGAATTTCATTCAGTTGATTTACTACAGCTTTGTTTTTTGTTAAGTTTTTATTGACTTGGAATTTCTAGTGGCTGTGTAGATATATACATTGATTTTGTTTTATATTTGTTCAAATAATTTCTAGATGTGATGGGCAATTCTTAATGCACCTGTGTATTAGTACAAGTATGTCTACATACTGGCTTGATCTGAAAAGTAAATACTCTGAAAGTGTCACTATACCGCAGGCATAGCCTCACCTTCACACAAAACCACTAAGTGCTTTACGACTGTATTATGAAGAATGTCTTACATAGAGGGAGCTGTTTATGGGATATAAGCAGTCGAATTACTAGAATGACCCTTGAAAACATTTGAAGGGATACTGAAATAATTATCTCCCTGTCAGTGCACTCGATTTAATTCATATTAAATAAGTATCACTGAGACCTGATTGTATATAATACTGTACAGTATTTTCCTCTTTGTTTTGTGCCTGTTCTCTTTATCTAGAACAGCTTCACTACTACTCTTCTTACTGTGAATCATTTTTATATACACTAGATGCCAAAAACTTTGGAAGCAATGCTAACTTTGGAACATTTAGTTTTAAGTAATCTTTTTTTTATTAACCTTCAACATCAATGCAGCAGCAGCATTGGACAACAATCAGATTCTCTCTTCATTTAACATCTGAAATGCAGAGGTTTATTGATGCCACCTGATTCTCACAACCAGATCCTCCTGGAGACCTATTAATGAAAGAGCTAACGAGGAGCTTGTACTGTCAGAAATAATAATAATAAAAAAAAAAAAAGTAAAGAAAAGTGCAGGTCTATTTTTGTTCTACTAAAGAACCTTAAGGTTGTTTTTATTACTATTAAATTCCCCTGAATAAAGGTGCCAAGATTGTTGTGCTTGTTCCTCCTGAATAAGGTATACCAACAACCATCAAATACAGATTACACTATACACCGATCAGCCATTACATTATGACCACCAACAGGCGAAGTGAATAACATGCCATGATGATCTCCTCATCATGGCACCTGTTAGTGGGTGGGATATATTAGGCAGCAAAATCATCAAAGTTGATGTGTTAGAAGCAGGAAAAATGGGCAAGCGTAAGGATTTGAGCGAGTTTCATGAAGGGCCAGATTGTGATGGCTAGACCTGTGATGGATCAGAGCATCTCCGAAACTGCAACTCTTGTGGGGTGTTTCTGGTCTGCAGTGGTCAGTATCTATCAAAAGTATCTTTTAAGTCCTGTAAGTATCCTTTGAAGGATCTGCTAACATTTAATAACATTTTGGTGCCAAAACACACCTTCAGGGATCTAGTGGAGTCCATGCCTCGATGTGTCAGGGCTGTTTTGGCAGCAAAAGGGGGAATCAGCAAAATATTAGGCAGGTGCTCATAATATTACGCCTGATCGGTGTATTCCCAAATATTTGTGGATATCTGACCATAAACCACATATGTTTTTTGAACATCCTGATATAGATTTAGTATCATTTTGCGGTTAATAACCTTTTCCCACCAGAATTTGGAGGTGGCTGTGTGTCTTTCTGCCCATTCAGCCATCATCATACAGATCATTAGTAAGGACAGGCAGTGATGTTGCGTGAGGAGGCCAAAGGTGTTATTTGGGGTCTGTGTATGCGACAATTTCGTCTCCTCTCACCTTGGCAAACCATATCTTCATGGATCTCACTTTGTGCACAGGTGCAATGTCATGCCGGAACCGGTTTGGACAACTTGCTTCCAGTGAAAGGAAATTGTAATACTACAGCATACAGAGAAGTTCTAAAGAATTATGTGGTTTCAGCACGAGTATGATTGTCAGGTGTACACAATTTTTGGGAGCCATTTCCTATAGCTAACCGAGCATTATCCAAGTTATTATGTTTATTATTGAGGTCTTATATATTTTTTTGTCTTTTTGACAGGTCATTTGGTATTGGAAGTTTTGGAGTTTTTAATCCAATCTTAATAACATGTTGGCCTTAATAATTACCTAGACAAACCACCAGAATGCTATTGTACACGTTTAAATCACCCTTAAAGGTGTTCATAAAAGAACTGTGATCTGTTTTTTTGTAGTTTATTGTGTTTGAGAACTAACAACGTTACCGTAATTTCAATAGGATGTGCAGGCGCTACTTGCGTACTTACGGAAAGGGCGTGGTGACGTCAGTACACACCTTCAGCCAATGAGGCGGGGCGTCTCGTTGCCTTGGAAGGTCGTCAAAGCCGGTCTGCGCGCGCGCACGGTGCAAGGACGATAATTTTGCCCTTACAGTCATGCGTTATGGCTTAAATATAACATAAACCCTCTGCCTCCTGAAGCCAGGCAACAACGGTGAGTCTAAACGACCCGTTCACTTACACACTCTGTTTCTGTATACCGCTGTGTCTGTAAATATGTTTATACTGCATCTGAAGCGAGATCGCCATTACTGGCGGTTTCGGAGCATCTTGATCTCAACACTGGTGACGTAGCACGCGCTCGCTGTTGCTGCGCCAAACCGGCAGAATGAACACGTATCAATCACTCAGCCTGTCTCAAAGAAACGGCTCTGTATGAATGCCATGCAGGATTTCTGTGTTGTGTTCTCCAGAGCCCTGATCCTCGGTGATACTCCTGCAGGTGCAAGAGTGCATGTGTTCGTAAAGCAAAGCCTGTGGAAGAACCTGCAGCATGTGTGATGAAGCCAAGAGAGCAGAGCCCAGGGCCAACGGGAAGCAATGCTGTGAGTAAACAACCTTCTGTTTTACTTAAAAGTTCACAATATATCTTGAAATGCATTGCACTTAAATATCTGAGCAGGGACTCAGTAAACCTGTTATAGGTGCATATATGTTGGCCAAGGTGGCATAACAACTTTGCCTCGGACCCCTGGGGTACTGGATTCAATTTCAGCCCACTTGTCTGTCGTGTGTGTGTGATTGACCCATCCTGGGTGTCCCCCACCTTGTGCCCTGGGATAAGCTCCAGGCTTCCTGTGACCCTATGCGAGATGAACGGTGCAGAAGATAAATAGATGTATGGAAATATAGTGGCCAAATTGCAGACATTTTTAATCCTTAGCGAAACCAGGTCCAGAGTAATTTTAGAGTCATTAATTCACCTGATCAGACTTTCTTGTACATTTCTTGAACGCTTGCTGAGAGGCAGGAATACAGTTTGGATGGATACCAGTCCATTGCAGGGCACTCCACATGCACATTCACACTCGGGGGTGAATTAGCAAAGACAGCTCATGATCAAACTGGAGAACCGGGAGCTGAAAACAATTCAGCAATACGAAGTCATTTTTTGCTGAGGTGACCAGCTTTTGTGTTAAACAACATTTCTTGCTAAAAAATCCTGTCCACATATTATAACTGCTTACGGTAAAGGTTAAGTTGCAACAGACTCAGCGTAGGTCAGCTGCCTCTCCAGCTCATAAACTGCCATCACACATGTGCCACTTTAATCTGGCCTACATACCACGGTAGAATGACAGCCATGAACTCATCTGAGTTTAACTGCCTGGTCACATCCACAGCTCCACTGGAATCCGTTGAAGCACGTCAAATAAACTGTTACTGAAATATTTGTGATCTGCAATTCGGGTGTTGGTGTCATACTGTCATTATTCCTGTGAGAAGTTAGCTGTTGTGTTCTGTACTGATGTCACAGGAGGACAGGATACCATTTAACATTTGCCAAATCAAATTGGTCAGGTTTCACTTTTAGTTCCTAAAAACAAAACAGCTTCTGTTCTCATGCACCTTATTCCACTGATGTTAAGCGTCAGATAAATGAGAAATTCTGAGCAGAAGTAGTAGACAGTGTGGTCTCTATGAGATGATGGGTGTCAGCGGCATTGATGGTGTTATAAGTGTGACAGTCAGACTCTTTTCGGAGCCTGATATCGTTGTGTGAGTCATTCAAGGTAGATTTTTCTTTTCCATAACCTCACACAGTAAACATTTCTTCAGTGGGACTCTCAGAATGAATTATCGGACTCTTCAGGAATTAAAGTTGAAAGTTTGCTGTTAAATCTACCTAAAAACTAAGGACCAGGATGGATATACTTGTCCTTGGCCAGCTGTGTTGGTTCAATTCAGTGTTCTAAACAGGATTCAAGATATAAACACCTTAAAGTTAGACTGAAGTCAAGTGGAAAATGATGAAATTACCTTGTGTCTGGCTTTGACGCAAAGCAATGATGTGCTCTCTAGAATTAAATCAATGCTCTGTGCTGAATCATGTCCTCTTATGAGCTGGAATATTCTGTTGTCCAAGTTGAGCTGAAAAGAATGTTTTGCTGTTCTGTCAGAGACAAGCTTGAATCAGGTACTGAGGTACGCAAGCCTCAGGTACTGATATATATATATATATATATATATATATATATATATATATATATATATATATATATATATATATATATATATATATATATATATATATATATACGGAAAATAGGGCTTATAAAAATAGTGCTGCAAGATGGATGGCTTTGAAAAACTAATCTTATTATCTAATTAATTATATCATATTATCTTATTACGTGTGTGATCTAAGTATAGAAAGTAGAACGTTTTCGATAGTAGAAATGCTCCAAAACGAAACTAGAAAAGACATGTGAAGTAGAAGCTTACCTCATCATTTACGCGATTTACACACTGCAAAAAAAACACACTGCCCTTCTTGAAACAAGCTAAACCTCTTAAATTTAGTTAAATTCCACTTAAAAACAAGCAAAAATCTGCCAATGGGGTAAGCAAAACTGACTTGATAAGAATTCTTTAAAATAGCAAACATATCTAATCACTAATAAAGACCTATAGGACCTTAAATCTAGACAAATATTAAGTTTTATTCCTTTTATAAGCATTGCATATTAAGTTATTTTAGTAAAAATCGCATTAAAACAAGAATATTCGATCTAATACCTAGTCAGCAAAAATACTCTTGGGTCTTAAAAGTAGACATGCTTAAAACTATACAGTTTTGCCTTTCTATAAGCGAGAATAATACATAATTGTAGTGAAGACTGCAGTAGAATTTTTAACCTTAAATTGAGCTTCTTTTGAGAGTTTTTCCAAAATGTACAATATTCTAAATTGAGATGACAATTCTCAAAAAGAAACAAAAAAACCCATTGTTTTAAATAAAGAAACAAACTGTTTTGAGTATCTTTATTAAAAGATCATTACCAAAAATGTGGGCACAAAAAAAGACAATAGCACAGATTATCAGCAAATGTGCCTCAGTCTGTAAGTTAGATGTAAAAGAATGTTTTAATGAAGGTTTATTCAGGCTGGTCTGTGATCAGTAAGTGAACTCAGACATAAGAAATAGGAAATAAGGGATGAAATGCAGTTTCAGCTACAGGACTTGCAGTTTGCCTCACAAGAAGCAAAGACCTATAAGATCTTTAAACATGCGTAACCTGTGTTTTAAGCATGTGTGTGTTGAACTCTAGCATGGGCATCTTACATGACCAACTCGCCAACTCTGATCGTCATGATCGGCCTCCCAGCGCGAGGCAAGACCTACATGTCGAAGAAGCTCACACGTTATCTCAACTGGATCGGCGTTCCAACAAAAGGTGTGTGTGCTTTTTATGTGCATTGGTTAAATATATCCATCAACTGTTTTCATTCACTTTAGGCTCTAAATTCAAAAAGGATTTCTCTGCATTACATTTGTCATTAGCTGTGAAAGCTGTCATTGCCACAGTGTTGTTGAATTCTTTATGTCTGATTGGTCAGAAAGTGTTCCATAAGAGCAAATCTGCGAGGTTTATAATAATGTGCTTGGTCTAATAAAATATAATTTCTTCAGTAACAGCAAATTAACTGGGACTTATAAAGCAGATGCTCACATAATTCATGTCAAAAAAATAACGGATTAAAAAATGTGCTGTTTTTATCGTGTTGATATGGCGAAGACATTTGTTTAACGTTTATGGGTGGAGTCTCTAGAGTCAGCGCTTTATAATCGTCAGACATAAACCTGTAACTTTAAGACTAAGAATGAAGGAGTTAACAAGATATTGTTTTATTATTATAATAGTAGTAGTAACGTTTAGACTTTAGACAGCATTAAATGTAACTGCAAATGGATATATGTTCAATGTGCCATTGCTTAAATAAATGAAAAATAATAATGGCTCAATATATTAGAGGAATAAACACTTCAGGACATCATGATATAGGAACATACTGAACTGTAGCATGGGAATGGCATCACTGCACCTCATCAGTTATTATTTTCCTATAACAGCTTCATGTAATATGTTGTATTTTCTTTTCCCTTTAAGCTAAATGAATAATTCTGGGGTTTTTTTTTTCAGTCTTTAATCTGGGGGTCTACAGAAGAGAGGCGGTGAAAGCATACAAGTCCTATGACTTTTTTCGACATGACAATGAAGAGGCCATGAGAATAAGGAAGTAAGTACAGCGAAAATTAGCACAGATCTTTGCATATTGCTACTCAGTGCTGTTGCCTCCTGTTTTCTGAATGGTTTCCATGTCTCGCGCTGACTCGCGTGTTTACGGAATAGATACGAGTTTCAGTATGGGATAATTCCGATATGAACACCATCTGCAGACGCTGCTGGAGCTTCTGCTCAAGCTGTGCGAGGATGCATTCATACTGCATTAATATTGCATTAAAAAGCATTTATCATTTATAAAGGTTTCACTGTGTTAAGGGCAAGTTTGCAAATAGGATTGGGATTTGCAAAATTAAGTGACCATTTTAACTTTAACTATATACTGCGTTAGATTACATGTTTGTTTCGGTCTGTCTAGGGTTATGTGATATTGATGCTTTCCCTGCTTAGAAATTTACAATGAAAAAAAATGACAATTGTGATCAGGAAAAGGAGAATTTCCACTGTTTCAAGGAGTGTATTAAGATTACTAGCTGTGTAGTCGGGAGCTGCTGGCTGGCGGTGGCAATCATGAGAACTTTTATAAAACAGTTGTCTTATGTCCACATGGTGACTTTTTTCCCCTCTTAATCTACTACTGAAAGTGTTTGAGGTGCTGAGTGCTGACTTGCAAAGTGTATTTAATCACTTTCTGCTTATCATCACCGTTAACATTATTTGTAAAGTGTTCCTTGTAGGCCTGCTTAATCTTTTTACGTCAAGATATTTCTCAGTTTAACTGAAAACCACTTTTAGCTGAAATATTTTTATTTCATCTATAATAAATAGTGCAAACTGTTTAATGTGAAATGTTTTTTATATATCTAACGTTGACTAATTTGAACCATTCAAATTAGTCAATTAATTTGAATCATTGTGCTCCAACGCCTTCTTCTAGTCTTACATAATATGTGAAAACGATTACAAATATGTATAAAGGTATGTTTGCCTCAACAGGAAGTGTGCATTGGTGGCTCTGCAAGACGTGAAAGCTTACCTGAATGAGGAAGGAGGACAAATTGCTGTAAGCTTTATGACATAAAACCTCTCAAATTACACAATGTTCTTATAAGTCACTCAGATTTCAGTGATGTTGCATTATAATTAACTGGGTTTTTTTTTTTGTGGTTAAGGTATTTGATGCTACAAATACAACCCGAGAGAGACGTGATCTCATCCTGAATTTTGTGAAGGAGAATGCGTATAAGGTGCTTTACACATCTATTAAATAAACTAAAAGTGGAATGTTAGGACTTCATGGCATAAACAAGGTGTTCATGTGCGCAGGTGTTTTTTGTGGAGTCCGTCTGTGACGATCCGGATGTTATTGCTGCTAATATTTTGGTAAGGAAAAATGTGTCACCTTTGTTTGTTGCCTCTATAGTAGTCCATCAGGTAATTCTCCTTTATTTATCTTATCATTTCTGTGTACAGGAAGTGAAGGTGTCGAGTCCAGATTACCCAGAAAGTCACCGAGAACGAGTCATGGATGATTTCCTGAAACGTATCGAGTGCTACAAAGTCACTTACCAACCACTGGATCCTGATGATTATGACAAGTAGGAGCATGTGTTGGAAAATAATGCTGTTGAGGGGATTTGTGTAGTTAAATTCTTAACTTATAATTGAATCATATTAATTCATAATACTCTAATTCCGTAGATATTGGCTATCTAGATACAATTCTATATCGTGTGTGGACTCTTCATCTACTCTTTTAGAGATCTGTCCTTCATTAAAGTGATGAACGTAGGCCGCCGTTTCCTGGTGAACCGCATACAGGACTACATCCAGAGCAAGATCGTCTACTACCTCATGAACATCCGTGTGCACTCCCACTGTATCTACCTGTGCCGGCACGGCGAGAGTGACCACAACGTACAGGGTCGCATCGGGGGTGACTCGGAGCTCTCACCCCGCGGCAAGCAGGTCTGTGCATGATGAGAACAGAGATGTGTCTGAAAAAGTGTGTAAAATGAGCATCTGTGTAAGCAGATAGATCTCTGCTTAGATGTCAAAGAAATAGAATTTAATTCATGGATATATCATAGCATTTATTCCAGCTTCTGATGATTTCTTGTCTAGTTTGCGGCAGCTCTGCGTGGGTTCATTGAGGAGCATGGCTTGTCAGATCTGAAGGTCTGGACCAGCCAGCTGAGGAGATCCATTCAGACAGCCGAGGCTCTGGGAGTGCCATATGAACAGTGGAAGATCCTGAATGAGATTGATGCGGTAAGTATGCCAAAGTAAGCTGAAAAATTTTGTTTGCCGTGATTTCAATTCTTTATCTGTGCAGTGGAGCTACAAGACATATCAATAATGGCATTATTTTCTGTAAATATCTGCCTCACACTGCAGTTAGATATACACCAACGTCATGTTTTATAAATAAACAAATCCTTGGAAATGTCCACTGTAAGTTTATGGGGCAGCCATTTTGGAAAACCACTAATCACTGTCTTTTTAACATGGTTTGCTTTTATTCTGTCTGCTCAGTTCAGTCTCCTAAAGTTTAACGATACAGATCTTAACAAAGGTTTATTAAGAATATAATACAGTTTAGCTTTAAAGCTTCTTTATATGTTAACTACATTATCATCTCTAGTGCCTAGCTAAAGAATCAAATATCTGAAGAAAACATCTAACTGTACACTAAAGAAACATCAGCCGCCGAACGTCTTTTTTTTGTGGTAAAATTGTGTAAATAACATTTACCAATTCTTTTTAAATCAGTCTTTACTACTTTCAGTATTGTAAGGTGAGCTACAGAAATAGCAGTGTATGTAACTCCTATAGTCACAGTGAATTATTATTGATTTCAGGGTGTGTGTGAGGAGATGTCCTACGAGATGATTCAGAACTCCTTCCCGGAAGAGTTTGCGCTTCGAGACCAGGACAAATACCATTATAGATACCCAGGAGGAGAGGTGCAGTCTTGCTGTTATCCTATAATGAACAATACAGCATTAAGGTTATCATTAACCGATAAAGGGAAAAAAAAACTCTACCTTAAAACACTTTTCATTTGTAATATTTGTGATGCGTTTAGTGATTCTGGTGCTAACTGGTTGGTGGCAGTTATATATCATCACCAGTTACAGTGGTGATCTCAGACATGAGGTTTCGTTGTTGGCTTCTTAAATAAATCCGAAGGGCATTGACCAATAAGGATGAAAAGTTTAAACTCGACACCATTGAAGATCACGCTAAAGATTATTATACTGAATAATTCCTTTAACATTTCTAAACTTCTTATGTCCCTTTTTCCCCTCGTTGTAGTCGTACCAGGATCTGGTCCAGCGCCTGGAGCCAGTGATTATGGAGCTGGAAAGACAAGGGAATGTTTTGGTCATCTGCCACCAAGCTGTCATGAGATGCCTTTTGGCTTATTTTCTGGACAAGAACGCAGGTTTTACTCACAAACACAGACATTTATATACATATACACTCACAGGGCATTTTATTAGGATTCATTTTCTTCAAAAAGATAAGAGGTGGTGATCTCCTGTTGTCGCCCATCCACCTCATGGTCCACTTGTTTTGTGTTCTGACATGCTTTTCTATTCACCATGGTTGCACAGAACAGTTATTTGAGTTACCATAACCTTATCTTCAGCTCAAATCCCCCCCCCCCCCCAGCATTGATATCATGGTTTAAGTTTGATGTGAGCATTAACTATATCTGTGTAATTTTAGGCATAGTGCTTCTCCAACAATTTAATTAAATTCAGTTGAATTTTATTTGTATAGCACTTATCACAGTGGACATTTTACAGAATTAGAGCGGAGACTGTGGGCCAGGCCTTCTCGTCCAACATCAGTGCCTGACTTCACAAATGGGCTTCTAGAGGAATGGTCAAAAATTCCAATTAACATACTCCTAAACCTTATCCTTGTGGAAAGCCTTCCCAGAAGAGTTATAGCTGCAAAGGGCGGGCCAACTCCATATTAAATTCATATGTATGTAAAGGCAGAGGTCCCAGTTTTGGCCTGGCTCACAGTCTCCGCTCTAATTTATCCCAAAGGTGTTCTATTGGGTTGAGGTCAGGACTCTGTGCAGGCCAGTCAAGTTCCTCCACACAAACTGTTCCCACAAAGTTGGGAGCATGAAATTGTCCAAACTGTCTTTTGTATGCTGAAGCATTAAAAGTTTCTTTCACTGGAACTAAGGGGCCGAGCTCAACCCCTAAAAAACAACACTTAAATTCAATGATTTGGACGGGTGTCCCAAAACTTTTGGCAGTATAGTGTAGGTGTAAATATAGAATATACATAAACAATTTTTAGTATTCTTTCTAATGTCATGCTTTCCCCCCTTTACAGACGATCTCCCGTACTTAAAGTGTCCCCTCCACACCGTCCTAAAGCTTACCCCTGTTGCTTACGGTAATAAAGATGCCCTTGTGACATATACATCAATCAACAATGTGTGCTTGTAATGCTGAACCTCTTCCTTAATTCCTCTCTCCAGGTTGCAAAGTGGAAATGTTTTACCTGAATGTGGAGGCAGTGAACACACACCGAGACAGACCTTTAGTAAGTCAGCTGAGCTGATCTGTCTCAGCAGCACTCAGACTGTTTGTGTGAATGTTATAGAGATTGTGATTATTCGATTTGATTCCATGCTGATCTCTCAGAATAACTGCTTGGGGCATGCATGCAGCATTCCACTGATCCAGCATGCGACTTTGAATGGCATTTATTTTTTTTCACAGCACCGCTGCCTGTATATCTTCTGCTTCTGCTTTTTTGACACAATGCAAACTTCCCTCAGTCCAACAAATTTATTTTCCCCCTTATTGAAATACGAAGTTCCGCCTGTTGTGAAATCATTTCTCACTCATCCGTGGTTGGTCTTTAATGGTTAAACTGTGTGTTTTGGTGTTAAATACATTGTTGATTGTTGGAGTTTTCAGTGGTGGCTCAGTTGAAATATTCCATTGATATAATTACTCTTCTCATGATTTTACTTTACTTGTTGTATCAAGTGTAACCCATGTGGTGTTTTCCTTGACTTCTAACTATCATTGTTCCTGTGTGCCAATACTGTCTCTTATCTTAAGTAAATAATGAATCAAACATTACAGCAAACTAAATGCTCTTCCTCTTGGCAGCAAGAGCAATATTTCTTACCAATTTTGACATAATTGCTAGTTAGCTAGTTTCAGATTTAGCTGGTTTGCTCACTTCCCACGACGCTAAGTACTTTGTAGAATAAAATAACAGTGCTACGTCCATTGAGAAGTATACACGCTAGCTCAATTTCAAGCATTACAACAATTAAGAATAATACTTTAGGCTTGGATAAAGTCAAGATTCTGCATCGTACCCATGACAGTAATCTGTTTTTGACACCATGTTTTATATAAACCCAACTCGGCGTCTCAATATCTGATAATATTAGACTCCTTTATAGTGTGTATATATAACTGATATCAGTATGCTTTGTTACTTCTTACATAAGAGCTAATTAAAAAAAAGGCTTGATGTACCAGAATTCGCATCGAGGCTGGTTTGGACAGTTGGCTGGACGAGGCTTGATCTGGAACAGGATTTAAAGAAAAATGCTGGTCAGCATTGGCATGATGTAACAGTATTGGAAACACAGACTTCATAATTGTGTTGTGTTGAAGCTAAAGAATCTGAAATGTATCTGCCATGTGTATTTTACTGGAATTTTTTTAGTCTGTGACGCTGAGGCCCGGAGTAATCACCTCACTCTTTTTTACTTTCTCTCTCTCTCTCTCTCTCTCTCTCTCTCCTGTACTGGTTCTCTCTATCTATCTTTCTCTTTTTATCTCATTCTTTGTGTAACACTCATGGTCTCTCCCCGTCTCGCCCCAGGGGCAACCTCGGAGGACTCCGCCCCCCCTGCTGCTCCGACGGAATAGTTACACCCCACTGTCCAGTCTCGACCAGGTCAAACGTCCGCGCCTGTACAGCGCCGGAAACCGACCCTGGCTACCCCTCGCTCCCTCCCCCTCAGCCCTGCACTTCCCTGACACTCCTGAAGGGGCGCTGCTACACAGCCAAGTTAGTGTCCAAGGTCATTACGCTGTTATCAGCAGACTAACTCAATTCGTCCCAATCGATCCAGTTCAGTTCTCTCCTGTTTCTTCTTCATGTCTCGTGCCGCAGTGTATCGGACAACTCGTCCCCGTTCCAGCCGTCCCGTGATCCTGGTTGCGTTATTGTCATGGTGTGATGTGGGTTATGTTCATGTCTTGCTTCTCACGCTTGTCTGTGTGCATGTCCTCTTGCAAGCTTGTGTGTGTTTGTGTGTGTGTGTTTTGGCTCTGTAAAGTGCCCTCATTGACCCTGGCAGACTGCACGCTGTCTCTCTCTCACTCTCTCTCTCTCTCTCACTCACACTCTCTCTCTCTCTCTCTCTCTCTCTCTCTCTCAGTCCTTATGGCTTACCAGCTGCTTCCTGTAAGCCTTGTAGCAGAGAGTCATCGGTGGAGCATGCGTTATCTTTAGTGTACTTCTTAATTATCAATCAATACTGTGATGCTCCTCATTGTGTGTGTTTTTGTTTCTTCCTGATACTGATACCTGAGAAATACTGCTTTAACATTTACAGACCTAACACATTACGCATGTAGAAATGCACTCAATCGGTCCAGACATATTTGGTGTCCAAAATTTACCTCCTTAGTTTTGCACTGAAGCTATAAGATCATGTATATACTAATATGTTCCACAGTAGGTCTAATATTTTGAGTATAAAACAAACTGGAACTGTTTTTCTAATATAAAGCACTTCAGACTCTTCAGGGTTTGGTCCAAAATATGAGAATTTTAAGACAGAATATAATTCTAGATTCAAACTGCCACTATGACGGTTCTTTTTGAGGTCTTTCACATCCTTTTTTCCCCGTTTGATTAGATGAGTGTGTCACCTGAGCACATCATGTGGTGATTTAGACATTATTACAAATATTACCTTCCATTACTTACCTCCATTACTTCAATAACAATGTCTTCAATGTGCATTATTTTATTTTTTTGTCTAAAGCACTAACACTGCAATTCTGTTGTAATATTTCTGGACCATTTTACAGAAAAAAAAATCCTTCATCAGTATGAATCCTAAACAATTGTCTGTATTTATTTTTGTTATAGTTTATTCAGATTAGTGATGAGAGTGAAGCGGCTTAATGGAAATGGAAATGCGCTGTGCAGGGTTAGATCTCTACTGGAAAATAACATGAATTTATATCCAGTTACTATGAAGGGATTAAAGGCATATTAGTGAGTTTTAGGGGCATTATGAAAGTAATCAAAGAAGGGCAGTGTGGTGCAGCCTGATGTAAGGCAGTGATACTGTTACCACACTGAAGTCGATTATCGACCATTCAGCATGTCCTGATGTATTTTATTTCACGACAATATGCTGTTTTTTTTAATAACTCGAAGCAGGTCAGGTCATACTTTTTATCCTTTTATAGTTACATGTAATATTTTGAAACATCCCTGAATTGGCTTCTGTTTTCACTTGCGTTATATTAGTTATACACTGATCAGGCATAACATTATGACCACCTGCCCAAAATATTGTGTTGGTCCCACTATTGCTGCCGAAACAGCCCTGAACCATTAAGGCATGGACTCCACTAGATCCCTGAAGGTGTGCTGTGGTATCTGTCACCAAGATGTTAGCAGTAGATCCTTTAAGCCCTGTAAGTTGTGAGGTGGGGCCCACTCACAACTTACAGGACTTAAACTATACTTTTAATAGATACTGACCATTGCAGAGCTTCAGTTTTGGAGATGCTCTGATCCAGTCATCTAGCCATCACAATTTGGCCCTTGTCAGACTCTGTCAAATCCTTACGCTTGTCCATTTTTCCTGCTTCTAGCACATCAACTTTGAGGACAAAATGTTCACTTGCCTAATATATCCCACCCACTAACAGGTGCCATGATGAGGAGATCATCAGTGTTACTCACTTCACCTCTCCCTGCTCATAATGTTATGCCTGATCGGTGTATAGTCCAATCTGTATTTTATAGTTGTTGGTATACCTTATTCAGGATGAACAAGCAACAAAACTTTCTGAAATCAAGTTTCAGTTCAGTTGAATAAGAGAATCTGCAAAACTGGGAAACCTTCTTGAAGACTTCTGTGGAAAATGATACTAAGCATTGACGCTGGAGACTCCTTCTGTAAATGATAAAAACACAATCATGACGCTCAATGATTGTGTTTTTTGTTAACATATGTTATTAATTAGTTTTTACAATAGAATCTTTAACATGTTAGAACGAGCGCATTAACATGAACCTTATAGCTAGAACTTCTTCTAGAGCTTCACCTTCTGACCAATCAGAATTGAGAATTCAGCTTCACTGTGGTGTCAAAGTGTATTAATGTGTGCGTTCGCCTTCTTGATGATGTTTGTAATGTCATACACTCTATGTGCTTAATGTCATGTTGGTGTTAACTCAAGCTGATTGGTTTGCTTTGGCCATGTGACTACAGCACTCCGTTTCCCCTCTCTGTTTCTCCCTCTACGCCTCATCCCCCTGCTCGCTCTCTCTCTCTCTCTCTCTCTCTCTCTCTCTCTGTGTATTCCTCCATAGCTTCGAGTATCAGGCAGTTTTCTGTGAGTATATATCCCACCGATGGATTTCATCGCATCTCTCTTTTGCTCCCAAAACACATCACGACTTGTTGATGGGAATGTTCCGTCTTTTTTCCTTTCAGTATTCATTTCATATTGTTTAAAGTCTGCTGTATAGCTTTCTTCTTCTTCTGCATGTCCCTCTCCCCAGCGGTTCTGCTGGTATTCAGTCACACTTATCTAAACAGTTGGGTTGGGTTTTTGTGCTGTGTGTATTTTATGAGGTAACGGGTGACTGAATTTGCAATCTGCATGTATTGTTTGGACAAAATCTGCTTTAATTTAAGAATATTTTAATAAACTGTTATCCATATAGGAATCAAATGATATTTATTTTTTTTATATAAATGACCACTTAATAGGAAATTTAACATAATGATGTGATTTGTATTTATGTGACTGCAGTTCCTTTTAGCTGTTAGTGACCTACCTCCCCTGACATAAGGTTCTGACAGGAGACTATTTTCAGACCTTGTTTATTTTAAGGGCTTCTGCCTTCTGTCTTTAGCACATTTTCAGTGACTGACCCGGGTCACTCAAGAACACTTCCATAACACCATCCCTTCTTAAAAATATATTCGTAAAACAAACGTTCATAAACTGATGCATATACAGGCCCAGAGCTTTTAGTTAATGTTCACTGAAAAAGATGAGGTGATGGTTTGCCTCAGCGTGTCTAGGTCCTGTAGATTTTCCTGACTGACAGAAGACAGAAAAACCTGATGCCTCAAGGCTGTGAATTCTGAGAGACTTTTCTGCTCACCATGGTTGTAAAGAGTGCTTATTTGCACCTCCAGAACTTCAGTGGATGTTGCACCACAACCTCAAGTCACTGCTTTGTGTAGAAATCCCGAAAGATTAGCAGTTACTGAAATACTCAGACCAGTCCAACCGTCACATATTTCCCCCCAGTTCTGCTGTTTATTGGGAACACTAACCCAGCCTGTATGCAGCCACGTGATTGTCTGATTGGAGAAATGCACATATGATTCCTATATGGTTTACACAACATCATTTTTAAATTAAAGCTGATGTTCTGCTCCTCAACTTCCTCTACCCCAGTAGTTGAACTTCCACCAGTGGGATTGTGGATCCAAAACAACAAAACTCTTTCCCTGTCTACTATTCTTTTTAAAATACTATTATTTACAGACTATCTATAGTATAGCTGCCTGAAATTAATGACATTTTATTCTGAATGAAAATGCTCAATATTGTTTGCGTTACGTTTACAGTTCAGGCTTTTCCGAATCGATTCGTGTTAACATCTGATGCTCTTCTTATTTTTCCTCATTCCACTGCAAAGACTTTGATTTCTCTTTTTATCTGGGATGTTTTGTAGGAATCCCTGTGCGAAGGAATCGTCTTTGAAGGCGCAGAAGACGCCGCTGACTGTTTCCGCTTCTGAGTAGCCTGGAAGGTCTGGTGTAACTTCCACCCAACGCACAGCTTCGATCTAGCACTATGTATAAAGCACTCTATAAAATCCCGCATTAATGACGACTGCAATACTTTCACCCTCGTTAGCCCACTACGTGCCCTCAGGAGCGCCTGATATTTGCATGTGCGCTTTTTGTGCACATTTTACAAGCCAAGCTTTAATGCTCCTTAGTTCGCATGTGTGGGAGCTGAGAATGTCAACATTTAGCCATGAAGCAGAGGTTAAAGGCCATGTGTGATTATCCATGATAAACGTTTGTCTTTTAAATTTACAGTATTTATTTCTTGTGGTTGTTTTTACTTTAAATTTGTTTCTTTAAGAGATGACTTTCAAAGACGTGTTAATAAGTCATGTTTGGGTGATGGCACGATTGGGGTATTGTTTAGTCCTCAATAATAGTTTTTTTTTTAAATAAATAAAACAAACCCCTGCATTTTACTCTTAAATAAGTAACAGGGTTAATGTATTTAATATAATATATTTGGGATAGAATTAGCAAATGCACAAAGTGGGCTTAACTAACAGCCGTCCTGTTGACTTGAGCACATTACAGTAGTAAAAAATGTAAATAATATATTTAAAGATATTTTTAAAATGAATAATTAACTTTCTGCTAATAATTTGGAAAACAGTGTTGTAAGTTCAAAGTGGCCTCATCGGTCATTAACAAAAAAATCTACCAAAATGAAGAAACATTAATGAGAGGACTTTGTTTTTCTCTGATGAATGACTTCTAGAAAAGGTGTTTCATATTTTTTTATATTTCCAGATAAAGTGGTCTGGGCCTCGCAAGAAGTGCTTTAGATAAAGTCAGTTATTGAAACAAGCACAGTCTCAGAAAGAAAGGTACAAAACTGTACCTTTTAAGGTACAAGTGGCTCACTGGAGTGGTTTTACTGCTGGGGTGGTACAATTTTGTACCTCTTTATTTCCCATTAGTTCCCATTATTTCATTTAGTTCCCATTTCGGGAACATAAGTGTACCCTAAGGACCTATTGTGTACCTTTTTAAAGGTACCATTATATTTTTTGTTCCCCTAGGAACAAAATTGCACATCCGCGGTACCCTTTTTTCTGACAGTGCAGATGCTGTAAAAAAGATATTACTTTCATTATTTAAAAAATATGTATATGTAAATGGAATATCAGAGGGACATAAATGGCACCTCGGTCATGAAATCACCCATTCCTGTGATCTTGATTATCTCTTACTCATAGAATGGTAAACCTTGGCTGT